>NC_137067.1:16788477-16935977 GCF_032717465.1 Coenobita brevimanus | reverse complement strand
CTGAAGAGTTCACCCTTGGAATACACTGACTTAGTTCAGTATAGTCTATCATCGGATGATTTAATTCTAAAGAGGATTCGACGTGATGGACTTAATGAAGATTATATTCATCTATTCCATTTCGAAAAATCTCTCCTAGGATGAATAAAATCGTTTGGATATAGCATGAATAAAAAAAAAAATCCGCGTCTTGAAAGTTCTTTTTATGGCTCACGCAAGGCAGAAATCGCAACATTAACCACTTTAGTCAGGCAAGGATAATATTATAATAAGATCCGGTGTGGCCCCTCAGACGAAAACAGTAAGTCTCCATTGGCCATCCAACTGTCTGTCTGTCTGTCACCACACACACACACACACACACACACACACACACACACACACACACACACACACACACACACACACACACACACATCTGTCTGTCTGTCACCACACACACACACACACACACACACACACACACACACACACACACACACGTAATCAACCCAATATGACACAAAAAGGTTGGCTGAGTGAGTCTGGGTGTCCATTACAAAGGAACCTCGCTCACGGGCCCAGTTTTTGCGACACTGCCTTCGTTTTTTTGGCCACTTTTTAAAAATTATTTTTATTGTGAAGGAAAAGACAATTGGGAAGGGGAGGGTGATAGTTATGATAAAGTATGATTGAGGGGACAGTAGTTCGAAGATGGCGATACAATATACTGCCCATACTATTCAGACAATGATAAGGTAATGTTTATCAAGTTATGAGTTATATTTATCAGCAATTCTGAAACGAAGATGGTTATACGGAGACGGCACGGTTGCAGTCAATGTAGTTTTTGTATGTAAATGTGCTACATACTTTTGGGGAGTTGAGGTTTTCACTTATTTTTATTTTTGTTTACCGTTCATGATGTATATTTGGGGAGTTGGATTTTGGTTTACTCGTCGATACTGAGATGGTTAAATCGATTTTTTGGAGGCGGACTTAGATGTTTTTCAGACTGAATTTATTATGCATGATAGGCTATATGGAGCTGGAGATGTGTTTAAAACCATGTGAAAGTCTTTCTCCTGCTTAGCATCATCATCATCATCTGCTTAAAAATACCGTTGCTGGGATCTATATACAAGAGAAGCTACAGACGTAGGATAATTGTCAGAGTATCACTGAAGTCAGCCACACAATCATTATCACACCACTCATTTAAAAACTTGTCGCCACATCACCAGTAAATCCCATTCATCCATCCATCCATCCATCATCAAATCTTACATTGTCCCATGAGGAGCGTAGGAGCCCGGGGGTAGGCAGTTGGTCCCAACATTTAAGATGAGAGTGACCAGCCTCACTCATCCCTGAATGGCATTACATGAGCAATCAACCCCAACCACCTCTTGGATATAAACCTTCACCGGTTCAATCCGATTCGAGTGCAATAACTACCAACTAAACCACCAGGCGCCAAAAAATGGTTATATGGCTACCAACCAGCGTAGTAAATAGTTTCCTGGTGTACAGGAAACCATTTAGCTTGTCACTCAGTGTAGAGTCACCCACAGGCAGAAGGAAGTGGAAAGAATGAAGGAAAGACAGAAGAGGGAGTGTAAAGTTACCCATAGGCAGCAAGACAAGGAAAGAATGAAGGAAAGAAAGACGGAAGAGGATGGAAGGAAAGACGGATGGAGGAAAGGAAAGGGCAGACACCCAGGAGCAGCACTACATCGAGTGAGTGGATGGTGAGCACCCCCACCTACTCCCATTCATACATATTACTCTTCTATATTATTCTTTTTAGACGCGCTTCATATAATTTCCTGTCCGATAAAGCTGTTCCGTCACTGAAATAAACAAAATGTAGGTCAATTTGGCAAGATTAAAACAACGATCAGTATGTGAGCTTTTGACACAGTAAATTCTTGGTCCCACCACAACCACAAGCAACCACAACACCATACCCATCATCACCACCACAACGAGCAATCACCATACCCACCATCCCAACCACACCCACCATCCCAACCGCACTCACCACAATGCCTTTCTTTTTGTGAAAGACTGACTGTTGCACCGGGCAGGACTGGGACACTTGCTCCCTTGTTTACAAAAGTCTTTCGTTCTCCATTTAATGTTCGCGTTGCTTTGTGATACTGATAAGCGTGCAGTCTGGCTTTAGAGGGCTTCAGTGATAGTGTGACGCTGGATTTGCTGCTTGACAGTTTTCCATCTCTCTCTCTCTCTCTCTGGCTTTAGAGGGCTTCAGTGATTGTGTGACGCTGGACTTGCTGTTTGACAGTTTTCCATCTCTCTCTCTCTCTCTCTCTCTCTCTCTCTGGATCTACCTCAGTTCATCTCATGTGGCAATAAAGGTTAAGATAATGATAATAGTGAAGATTATTATGTTGTGGTGTTGTGGTGGTGGGTGATGATGGTGACAAGCACCGTATACTGATCAACTGCCAAGAGTTGCGTCTACACCTCAGCTACATGTCCTTTGCTCTGTTATGTCTGATGCTGTTGTTGACTCCTGTGATGTCAGGCTGCCTGTGTGGCTCTACCCGACTTTACTACCTCATGCTCTCTACTTGCTACAACGTTCAAAAATTAAAAAAATAATAAATTCAGTTACTGTACATTAATTGTAGATTCAATCGCTTGAATACCCATACAGTGAAAAAAATAATCTATCAAATTGTCCTGATTCTACGTTAAACTAGCAAAATTTTGAAATATGTATATCTTTAAAATCCTAACGCTTTTATTATGGGAAAAGACCCTATGCAATGTAAGCCTTATAACGGAATGCTCAGCAAAAAGTCATTTATTTCTTAGTTGTGGGTGTGTGTATGACTGACATGGAACCTACAGCTACTTTCACCACGGGTATGTATTACCAGTTTTGAGTTGTAATATTCATTATGAGATTTACCCGGGTTTTGCCGCTGGTAAAACCTCCTCCTTGTGTAAAAAATCGACCTATATTAATTAATCTCTTGTGCTTGTACCTTTGACACGTTTGGCTAATAATGTTGAGGCTGGACCATGTGTGCACCCAAATAAAGTTTTAAAGCAATGGCCGATGAATTGTAAGTCTGTGTGAGGGATATTGGTAGTACAGCAGTTTATTTCCCCCGAGTGGTCCTTTAAACCCTAGGACGTCTGTCTATGTATGCTCTTACTACCTCCAGACGATTTTGTTCGGCTTACCAGACTTTTCGAACTGGAGAAGATAGACATCGCATCATTAACCCCTTCAATACCCATGACCTTAAACTTGAGAAATGTCTCCTAACGACAATAAAGATTAAGGTATCTTTGGGTTCAAGAGACAAATATGTCATTAATATTAACTGCTTATACTCTAGGTTTACCCTTACTTAAACAGCTACCTGGCACTTTACATCCAAACTAAACTGAATGATAGTGTGAATTGAAAAAAAAAAAAAAAAAAATCGCTTCATGGAAGACCTACTTAGGGTAAACACATCTTTCTGTTTGTGTGGCTATAATACGGATCTAACTATTAATCCATATATTATCATTATTTACTTTCCCCTCTTCCCCCCCTCCCTCTCTCTAAAAAAAAAAAAATTATATCATTATTTACTTTCCCCTCTCCCCCTCCCTCTCAAAAAAAAAAAAAAAAAAAAAAAAAAAAAAAAAGTGTCGGGTAAAGCTCACATTATTGAATGTTACGGATACTACAGGATCACTTTATTTATTTATTTATTTATTTAGCTCTAACTCTCTCGCATTCCTGATACTTTGCTCTCTCCACAAAGTCCTTGTCCTCATTCTCTCTCTCATTGGCGCCTTATTTTTTCCTCTATTTCCTCATCTCATATTCTTTCATTACGAGGAACATTTCTTTCAAAGTAAAAAAAAAAAAAAACAATAGTGTCGGTAGTAAGAATGTGTATTAGATTACACGTTCAACAAGGCTATTTACTTTCATTCACTAAACAGTACATGCACCAAGCTGAATACAACTGACGCACGGTATCACCAATGTGTATAAGCTGTTTATGGAAACCTCTTTAACCCTTCACTATAACCTCTCTTAATTACATAAAATTGTACTGGGGTGACATGAATCAAAATAAATCCTGCAATTACACAAAACCTATGTAACAATTATGAAAGACAAAGATTAAGTGATGTCTCGCCACAGGTATACTGCCAAGATGCAGCTTCGGTATTTTTCTCCTTGGCAAAAAAAAAAAAAAAAAAAAAAAAAAAATCAGAGGACGTGTAAATAGACTGACTTGTAATTTTTCTTTATGCCTGGGATGTTTTCATCGGTAAGAGGAGTTACCGCGATAAACACGGGCATTCTTGTGTTACCAATCCACAGTTCTAACAATGTTTCTCAGTTAGTGGAGTCTTTCACGATGTGGAGAGGGGGGGGGGTTGACAAAAGAGTAGGATGGGTGGAGATGAAGGGCTGAGACAGTGATGGGTGGCAGAGATAGGTGGCTGTAATATACTATGTATAGAAAAAGGGCGTTGTAGGTTGTCCAGCATGGGCGTGATGATAGTTAAAACTTGCGACAAGTGGAAAACACCAGCAACAAGTAACCATGCGCTGCTCTTGCATACCTGGCATTTCATAACAAGGTAAAAACTGCAGTGCAAGGCGGACATGAAGAGGGGGAAGAGCATAAACCTGAGGAGTGACACGGAGAGAACAGGTACCAGCGAACAGCCAAGTGAAACAGGACAGAATATAACAACTTATGTTAAAATGTGACATGGAGAAGGATAAATATCATAAACTACAAAGGACACAAAATAGCACTACTAGTAGAAAAATAATCCGAGGATTAGAGTGGCAGAGGGGAAGGAGAGAGAATAAGTATGGTGTTGGGTGAAAGTGTTGACAAGTAATAAAGGTAACATGTGGTATCTACAGTACCTGAAGGGGCGGGTGTTGCTTATGGCTATCTCACCTGTTGACAATTTTGTTCATTAATGCACAGGAAAGACGTAATTATTCTCTGTATCTCAGGCTGGACACACGAGAAGGCAGGATAGATGGGGTCAGGGAAGGACGATGAACAGATGAGAGGCTGAGGCAGTGAACAAGTGTGAATAATGTAATGGAAGACGGTTCAGAACAGAGCAAAGACTGAAAGTGCAAAAAAGAAAAAAAGAAGTCGGCCAGGAAAAAGAATATAGACACACGGGAGAAAATTATCAAAAAAAAGACAAGGGGAATAACAGTGAAAGTAAAGGAATTAATCAAAAATATACGGCGAATGAAGAAGGCAGGACAGGATAAAAAGGGGACAGTGAGAGACAAATGAAAGATGATGTAAAATATGAAAAGACAATGAGGAAAAGTTATAAGAGAGAGAGAGAGAGAGAGAGAGAGAGAGAGAGAGAAACATAAGAACATAAGAGAATAACTGCAATAGGCCGGTTGGCTCATGCTAGGGAGCTCCTAAAAGAGTAACTGAACTAGAATGAGATAGCAAAGAAGATAGCAAGAAAAGAGAGAGAGAGAGAGAGAGAGAGAGAGAGTTATTTACACACAACACAATGCACTGCTCTCTGATGCGATGACATACCTCTACCTTCTCACTTCTCTTTGTTACATTTGAAATACCAGCGCGACGGGATGAGCCCGACACCACCACCCCAGGAGGAGAGTGAGGGGATGATACCCACCCCACAAGGGGACAACGGAGGGACTGAATTACCTGGACGGATGTCCAGGAAACAACGGCGCATCTCCCTGGCGACTCGGCGCCCCTTTTCCGCGCAACCAGACCACCCGGCAGTGTACAGAAAAAGTACACTACTCTCCAGCAGAGGGAATGCTCGCCAGAATCGAGGTGGGACTTGCAGTGGCAAGTTCCCAGGCACACCCTCGGACGCCGAGTCTTCTGGATTGGCTCCACACCTAACTGAGGACTCAGGAGGAGCCTCTAGGGTTGCCATCCCCCTGCCTAGACTGACCGAGGGCACTCTCCGTCGGAGCTGTGGCGGAAGCCGAGAAAGTACATCCGACCTCTTCCTCCCGATGTTAAAGACACAAGACCTTCCCAGACGGAAGGAGGGCACACACCGTCAGCTGTGGTGATAACCGAGAGAGCACGTCTGACCTCTTCCTCCTGATGTCCCTGGGACAGGTAACCCCAACCCGATGAAGGGAGGGCACACTCCAACGGAGCTGTGCCGAAAGCCGAGAGTGTACGGCCAACCTCTTCCTCTCAACGTCTCCAGGGCAGGAGGCCCTAGCCCTACAACAGGAGTGCCCCCACACCCCTGTTCCATGTATGAGCACAGGCAGTGCCCGACAGAGCTGCCTGATGAAAGGAGTCACCTCTGGCTCGCCCCACCACCCTGGTGTTAGAGCAAGGTGCCACTCTTTCCAGCTCTCTCCTTGGAAGGCTGGAGTCTCTCCCCCTACAGGCTCCCCACCTGGGTCCAGACCAGACAAGGCACCTCTGAGGCCCAGAATCCAGTCCCTGCAGCCCGGGCCACCCCAGACACTGACGGGCTCTGCCAGGACCAGAGGTCGCAGCCCTACCCTGTTGGCCTCCCCCTGCAGCAGAGGCTGCAGTTCCCGGAGCCAGGTCTCACCGAGGCCGAAGGGCCTCCCCCGACGCAAGCAGCTGCAGTTCTCCCCTGACAGCCACCCCAAACTGGAGTACAGGCCGCCCTATCTCGGCGGCACCCTCCTCCCAGCCGACCCTCGGGTCGGACCTCCACCAGGCCCTCCCCCCGAACCCCAAAGACAACCAAGGCCAACGGCGTACAGTCCTACTTCTGCCCCTCTTCGGGCCCAGGCCCGAGAGTCCCGCCTCCTGCAGGGCCAACGAGGCGAGAAAGCCGCCCTAGACGGTGCCCCATTACTCCCGGACTAGTGGCAACTCCACGGGCCCCACTGTCCTGCACAGCTCCCCAGACAGCCTGCCTCCCACACCTGGCCGCCACCTGGAGCTCCCTGCATAGGCCCTCTCCCCCATGGGCCGTGGTCTCCTCTTCGTCAGAACTGTGAGTGACAGATCTCAGATTATATATCTCCCCAGTGTTGTGAACCCCCCCCCTTTTCAGTGAACTACCAGTGAACCGTTCTCCTGTGTTCCTCTCCCCTATCCTGATACGTGGCACACATCCCTCCCCCCCTTTTCAATGTTACCCCCCTTGCTGATGAGTCGAGCCCCTGTGAATCACGTGCGCAGTGTATAACCCCAGCCCTGGGTTGAGACCCAACCCCCTTTGGACAAGAGAGACGAGGCCGTATCACTCACGTAACACAACAATATCTCTGTACTGGACCTTCCCCCTCCTTTCCTCCCTGCCCCCAGCCTGGCCCCACAGAGAAAAACCCTCCCTATCCTCAGTAAGCCCCTCGCCCCCCCCAGTTCTCCCAGTGTGACCTACGGTATATTCTCCGCCTGTGTGACGCGTATATAGAGGCTAAGTTAGCTAGGGAAGGCTGTACATGTCATGCGGAGATGATGTATTAGCTAGGACCCGTCTATGTCACCCGAGCACCTAGGCTTAAGAGCTGTCCCTGTGAGGATACTGGGTTGTGTTGTATGTAAACCTCTCTGTATTGATGTATTATCCATATTGGCGAAATATTGCCTGTGATACTGTGAGGAAATAACTCAGATGTGAGACAAAGATGCTGAACTAGGTGGACAGTGATTCGGACCAACATCAGTATAAGGCATTGTGTAATTTCGACTCTGGTCATACATTATTGTGTGTGTAATTATTTCTCTATTAATATATTGGTGTATTTTCTCACTCGTGGTGTTTGTTTCCCTTCCTTGCTAGTGCTGACCCGGTCAGGAATTAAGAACCCAGAGTTGCACTGTGACTGGACCCGAGAAGTCGGGACACAGAACACGCTGCATAACAACATTACTTTCTCATAACAGTTCTGGGCTGTGAGTAATGAACTCAGTGATCAAATCACTTTCGAAAATTATGGCTTTTCTCCATGATTAACCAGGTACATGACAGGATTCTCAAATAATATTTCTTTGTCCTTTGGATTAATCAAAGAATCAAATCTTAAAGTATTGCCAAAAATTTGCATTTTCCATAGAAAGTTCGGCAAAAGAGCCACTATCAAGCTTTCTTCATTTCGAGATGCTAGGATACAGTATATATGTATCAAATAGATAAAGACAGATTGAGGAGATCAGTTTAAGAGGTGGTCAAGTGTATTTGCAAGACTTGGGAATACTGATTAATTCTAGTACTTGAGATGGACAGAAAGGGGATGAAAATACATAGGTTAACAAGTGTTGTGCGGACACCCTAATGGGGAAAGGATGCAAACAGAACATTATTATTAGGTAATGCAGTGACCACTGACATGGTAAGAACAGAGGGAGAAAGCTGCAACATGACAATGAATTATTTGTATATACGTCACGATGTAGGGATGAAGGAAACTGATTACGTGTCACAAAGACATCATCTGCCAGGCTAATGAGCAAAGTAGCTGGGAGGCTTATCTATCTATTTATCCATCTACCTATCTACTTATCTCTCTATCAGCGTATACAATATATATATCGTGTAACTTCGTGTCCAGCAAGTACTGGTCAACCTTCCTCATTATACAATGTGTTAAGCTCGGTTTCGAAGATTATATATCACGACTGGATCAACAGACAAGTTTAGGGGCAGCTGGCTTGTAAAACTGGCTTCATCAGGAACAGTTCATCCTTATCTGACATCCTGGATGTTTCACCTTCTTAATCGGTTACTTTTTTTTACTTTCTCTGTCAAAGCGTTTTCTTTGGCAAAATAAACTTGGAGGAGAGTCGAGTGGTTCTGCCTTTGATATACCCGAGAATATAGGCTACAGCCAGTCCTGCACCTCTGGCATAATCGGTGCAGGAAGTTCATGTAGGATGTGTACGCACATGTGTGTGCTTTTGTGTGTATGTATGTGTGCGCGTGCCCTTCCTCTCTCTCTCTCTCTCTGCCAGTGAAATCATAACTCTAGTTATGGCTGTTATTCATGTTCTTTATCACCCAAAGTCGCTACACATTCTAGGAATAAAGAACCACACTGACCTCCATTTTCTCCATCACAACCCACAATCCTAGTCTACCACAGCTTCCACCATCCATCATTACCACCTCTGCCTCAACTAAGCCGTCATCAGCCAGCCTTTTTCCATATCAGTACTATCATCCATCATTACCACCTCTGCCTCAACTAAGACATCATCAGCCAACCTCTTCCCGTATCAGTATCACCATCCATCATTACCACCTCTGCCACAACTTTACCTATGTATTGGTGTACCTGCAGGAAGATCAAGTGTCTTTGAAGAACGAGCAAGCTATACTTGGATAGCACTTCACTGTTATTTAACAAATCGTGCGGTTCACACAACACTTTTTATATCTTTTCAGCAAAGACTGGAGAGAGAGAGAGAGAGAGAGAGAGAGAGAGAGAGAGAGAGAGAGAGAGAGAGAGAGAGAGAGAGAGAGACAGACAGACAGACAGACAGACAGAGAGTGAGAGGCTTTATTGCTGGCACACAGTTGTCTGTATGTGGAGTAATATAGTCTTGAAGGTTGCAGTCCCATTGTAAGCATACAAGATGATACCCAGCAAGCAAACGCGTCAATAACTGAACCAGTATACCTCATTTTCCACATTCACTTTTAACACTGTTATATCAAACATCTAAGTGAATGTTCACGATCAGTCTGGGCGTGCGACAAGGTTATGGGATGTCCCCATGGTTGTTCAATATACTGTGTATATGAATGGGGTGATGAGAGAAGTAAGAACACGAGTAATGGAGACAGGAATGTCACTGGTAATGAATGGTGATGGATAGAATATCTCAAATTTGTTGTGTGCTGATGACGTGGTGCTGCTTGCAAATACCGGACAAGAGCTTGGTAGACTGGTGCAGGGTTTTGCTGACGTCTGTGAGCGTCATGCCTCGAGAGTAAATGTAGAAAAGAGTAAAGTGATGGTTTTTGAGAGAGAAGGTGATCCCAGTGTGATGTTAATGAATGGAGAGAGACTGGAATTGGTGAAAGAGTTCAAATACTCGGGTACAGTGACAGAAGAGAGAGGAAAATGTGCAAAAGAAGTGGAAAGTAGAGTGACACAAGAGAGGAAAATAACTGGTGCAATGAAGGTCCTGATAAGAAACAGAGGCTTGAGTGTTGCAGCTGCACAAGGCTTACATGAAGTGTTAGTGCCAATTGTAAGATATAATTGTGAGACTATGGTCTATCTGTCTACTGCCAGATGCCTTAATCCTGTAAAGGGTAGCCACAAACAAATCACCTCCATGTCACCCTGACCACTGCCATTTCACTGCCCTGCTCCCAGCTCACACACCCCTCTCTCATATACCTCTCCACTCCATCCCTCCATCTCATCCTTGGCCTACCTCTCCCTCTTCCCCCCCACCTAACTCAAATACACTCTCCTCGTCAATCTGTCACTCTCCATCCTCTCCACATGGCCAAACCACCTCAATCTGTTTCCCCTAATGCTTCCTATCACATCCACATCCACACCACAACACTCCTTCATATCTTCATTTGTCAGTCTGTCACTTCATGTGACTCAACAGGCTCCTCTCAAATAACTCATTTCCACTGCTCTCACTCTTGACTTCTGTCCCTCCAAGGTCCAAGCTTTAATTCCTTACATTAGGGTTGGTATCACAATACTGTCATGTGGTAACTTGCATCCATGCTCACTTCCCTTTTTATTATCACTGCTTTCAAGGAACCAGCAACCTTTCTTCCTTGTTGTACCCTTTCAAGCACTTCACCCTCTAAACCTCCATCCTTAGTCATTACACCACCCAAGTACAGAAATACCTCCATATACGATACCCAGGCTTAACGATGGGGGTAGAAATACCACCATATCCCACCTAACGATGGCCAAACCACGGTTTAACGATGGCACATGCATGCACACAATCACCCACATTTGTAGTCCAACTTTCAATCTTACCCACACAATCCTCGAGCCAACTGATCCCTACTCTCTTATATTCTCCTACCATCTGTTACTAACAACAATACACACTCCTTCTTTTGCCTTCTCAGTCTCACCTACTCCCACGCATATACCCATCTATATTCCCATTCTCTCACACACTGACCCCTCCATTTAGTTTCAGTTAATCCACATACTGTACATCCACTTTCACATTCTCAAGCACTTGGACAATCTCTCTCTCTCTTTCACCTCATCACTGGCACCCCTTCCATTCCACATCCCAATCCGTATCATGTCCTTTGTTCGGTCCTTAGTCGTCATCTTTTGGTCAGTCCTGGTCCGAGGCTTCTTGTTCATATTTTTACTTAGTTCTTTTCTGGGGAGGGGCACTAACCCTCCGCCAACCCACTTGTTGCCACGTAAGGAACACGTGTTGGTTGGTTATAAGGTTACCACCCAGCGTTGTAAATGCTTTCCTGGTTTACAGGAGATAATTTGGCTCACCACTCAATGTAGAGCTACCCTAAACAGAGTACCACTACAATAAGTGCGTGGATGATGGGCGCCCCCACCTACCACTGAGACTATGGTGTGGCATGAAAATGAAAAGTCAGGAGTGAAAGCAGTGGAGATGGGTCCACTGAGGAATGTATGTGGAGTACAAAGAATGGACAGGATATGAAATACTGTTATGTGATTCGTGAAAGATGTGGAGTAAAGAAGTCTGTGGACACCAGAATTGAAGAGAGTGTACTGAGTTGGTATGGTCCTGTGGAGAGAATGGATAACAACAGAGTGGTGAAAGAGGTATATCTGAGCGAGTTTGATGGAGGTTGGAGGCAAGGCAGACCAAGAAGGTGGAGGGATATGGTGGATGAGTGTGTGAGGAAGAAAGGTTTGGAAGTCGGTGAGGCTAGGGAACTGACAAGAGATCAAGTTGGCTGGATGAATATTGTGAGAAACACACGACCAGGGATTTGGCACCCCTTTTTAACGTGACAGCGTCTGGACTGACTCTATCGGATACGTTTGTGTTAAGCTACAGAACGTGGTGAATGTTTTTGGCATATCAGATAGATCCAGGATTCCAGGGGCTTGAATGGTGAGTGAATGGAAGCATGTCCCATTGGACTGGGCAAATCTGGGTTGTCTGGACATTGCTGCTCCTCACCCTGCCCTAGGGTGGGAAAGGAGGGTTGGATGATGATGATGATGATGATGATGATGATAATAAGTAGATAGCTGTCAGCTCGTATGTTGTTTGAATTCAGTTGTCCTTTACAAACATCAGCTGGTATGAAAGAGTTAGTTACCTGCATCAAAAAAATACGAACGTCTAACATCAGTATCTGCATCCTTAAGATATTAAAGTCCAACATCCACATCCACAGGCATTTAAAATCTAACATCAAATATATCACTAATATACCTGTACTCAGGGTCACAAAAGTATCAGTGTACAATATGCGTGAAACATTTGGGACCACAGAATGAAGGTTGCTGAAATATTAGTGTCTGACCTACCACACAGTAGCCTTGATGTCAGGAAGTGTTATACATCACCAACTCACAACATCCTCTTGCAAACATATAGCAAATGTTATATTTATATACACAGACATTGTTCATACACAATGGGACACTGGTAATGAACGAATGTTTTCGGTAGGCATCGGACCCCCTGTGCACTGATATTTGTGACTCATAGGACAATCTGTCTGTGTAAACGCAGATGCCATAATCCCGTAAGGAGTGGCAGTTTGCCTTTGAGTTGTTTTACGGGGAGGGGCACTAACCCGTCCCCAGCCCACTCATTGACATGTAGGGAACACATATGGGTTGGTTACATGGTTACCACTCAGTGTTGTAAATGGTTTCCTGGCTTACAAGAAACCATTAGACTTGTCACTCAATGTACAGCCACCTGAAAATGAAAGAAGAGTAATAAGAAGTGACAGGAATGATGAATCAAATAGAAAGAGGAGAGGGTAGACACAGAAAAAAAATGATACAATGTGAAGGAGGAAGTTGGCAGCACTATATACATCATGTGAGTGGATGATGATTGCCACCACCTAATTTACCAGCCACAGGTGCTGATGAAAAGCCTACATGTGGTGGCACTGTGCATCCAGGGAGGTGCAGCTGACATCCACTTGGGAGCCAAACCTCATCATATTTCCCTGTACCTTGCCATGGGGACGGACCCTGGTCTGACTCTAGAGGTGCTGTCCACCACAAGCAGTTTCCACTTCCCTACACAATGTACTGCACTGTACTTTTAGGATGGCCCCACTGATGCAGCTACTTACCTATGATCAATGGGTCTGCTCAGCCAGACAGACTGGTGTTAAGCAACAACAATAACCACAACCCAAGCGACATTGTACTGTGGATGTGATGGAAAGTGTTAAGAAATACATTGAGGTGGTTTTGTCATAAGGAGAGTGAGACTAAGGGGGAGAGTGTATGTGAGTGAGGTGGAGTGGGGGAAGAGGGAGGGGGAGACTGAGAATGAGATGGAGGGATGGAGTGGTGAGGTAGCCTATATGAGTGAGGGGGTATAGCCTAAGTTAGTGGGAGAGCAGCAAAATGGCAGGGGACAGGGCAACATGGAGGCAATCTGTTTGTGACCACCCCTTAGGGGATTAAGGTGTCTGACTACAGACAGACAAACATGGCTGCTGGAGGAAGAGGGTTCTGTTGGTGGATGATTTTTTACAGAGACTGTACCTTGCCTTCAGTAAATGCAACATGCCCAATAATAATTTGAATACATTTGGCCTTGACTCTTGAATGAATTAGTAAGTGTTGCATGAGGTGGTCTTTTTCTAATACATTGTTTGCTGCATACATCAGTCTTTAAGTTCCCTTGTGCTGAATAAATTAATAAATGCAGGTTTCCTTTCCTTTTCCACTATAGTTCTTTCACCTTAACTTGGTCCAGATTCCTGTCCTTTTTTTTGGCTCAATCCACACAGGTAAGTGGTGGTAAAAGACAATACTATGGCTCTACATCCTTCACACAGCATATATTTGTGCCTAGCATCATATTCTACTATTCATTTACTATTACAAGTCAGTATTCAGGCAGAAGGAGGGGTAGTTTTAGGCAGTCAGTGCAACAAGGGCACATTTTAGCAATCACATCCATCACACACAAAGTTCTTTACTCCTTATGTTTAGTAAGTGCCTGGTGAGGTGCTGCTTCTCACTATACAGCTTGCCACACTCCTCACACTTAAAGTTCTTTTCTCATACTCCTGAATGAGTTAGTACATGCCTTCTGAGGTTGCCTTTTTGACTAAACAGTTTACCACAATCATTTCACTTAAATTTCTTCACTCCTGAATAATTTAGCAAGTGCTTGGAGAGACTACTGTTCTCACTAAATACCTTACCACATTCATCACACTTAAACTTCTTCACTTCTGAATGAATTAGCTGGTGTTTAATGAGACTGCAGTTCTGACTAAACAGTTTACCACATGCTTCACACTTTTAGTTCTTTCCCCAGAATGAGGTTGCCTTTGTCACTGAACATCTTTCCACATTCACCACACTTAAAATTCTTCACTCCTGAATGAGTTAAAGAGATGTTTGCTTAGATTGTTTGTATTACTAAACTGTTTACCACATTCATCACATTTATCCTTCTTCACTTTCTTCCCTGCTGAATGAATAAGCAGGTGCTAGATGTCATCTTTACTATTAAATAGTTTACCACAGTCATCACAATTTAATTTTCCTTCTGAATGCATTAACTGGTGTCTGTTGGTCTTGCCCCTTTGGTAAAGCTGCTTATCATTCTCTTCACACTCTACTTTCACAAATGGGTTTCTTTAATCATATCCATTATACAATCTCTCCCAGCTCTCATAATGTCTTCCAAACTTCATCAACTCTCCAACCACCCCTCCTCCCTTGTTTCGTTTATAAAGGCCCAGCTTGCTTGCATGTGTCAGTCAACTAATGGCAGCTTCCATGCTGCTCAAACTCTGGCAGCCTCCCTATTCAATCACTAATCCCTGAAGTCACACTCTTTGACCTCATCCCTGGTCTTTTTTGGTCTCTCTCGCAACTATACCCCCGACATTCATTCTTCTCACATTCTGCACCATTTTACAGTAAAAACTCAATTAACTGGAATGCATGGGGATTCTTCCATTCCGGATATGGAATTTTGTGGATAATTCAATGTTACTCTTAGAAATTTTCTGGTAGGTCACACAAATGAAACAGTACCAAACTTGGGACTTTGTTTCATAAAGTTTATTATTCAGTATCAGATAAATTACAGGTAAGATACAGTACAGGTATACTCACGCCCAGTATTATCTGCCCAGGGGTGCCACCTTCCTACCTCAGAATACCCAGGGAAGAGGGGAAGGGGGGGGAGAACGAAACGAGCTCCACCCGCCACTACCCCAGCTCCCAGCAGTCCACCACAATAAATTAGAAGTCATCATCCAAAAGCTTTACATTCCATTATTAAACACAAAGATGTTTGCTGTTCATGACTGCTGAGGAGTACTTTGCTACGAATATGAACAAAAATAACTGAAGAAGTGGTAGGCTTGTCTTTTTATAGGAGTATAAAAATAATGTACAAAGATAATGTATACACTACCCATCCGTTAGTCACTTAGTAGCGGTCTCAGTTATGAGATCAGTTGTCGTGGTATCACAGTGCTTGTGTTCAAGTAACCCTTATTTTACTTAATAATGGCCCCACAGCGCAAGATACGAAATACAGTAGTCCCTAATTTATCCGGACGCTCAGTACCTGGAAGTGTTCATTATCCAGATGCCTGACCTTGGATCTATTAAACTATTATCCGAATTTACTTGCTACTATCTGGACGAAAAAGTTCCCAAGACCTTCTGCCGGTCAGCTAACATTTTCAAACATTCAGTATCGTGGCTGCTGGGCTCAAGCTGTGAGTGGGAAGAAGTCCATAACCAACAACCTGGGTATAAATGTCTGTCCACCCCTGTGCTGAATGGTCAAAACTATGTACTCATCCGATCACTCCCAATGAACCTCCACAACCCCAGTAAGACGACTGTAACCTGCAAGCGGTGTCGAAACGTCCGTACAAATCCCCACTGAATGTTCAATGTCATGTGGCCACCAGTCTAAGCCTATCCCAACTGCCACCACCATCGAACACAGACCACAAGCCATGAGTACATGTTCAGTGATGGCAGCCATCTGCCTCTCTACCGAACATCGAAAGTCCCTCAAACACTAGTTGTGTTTTTCCCCATGGTCACTCGGCGTCTAACAGACCGCAATCCATGAGTAAATGTACGGCTACCCTACGCCTGTTGACAAAAGGGGGAGAATCCTGCCCACAGCCTCACTCATCCCCTCATCCCCCCCCCTACCATCCCTACTCCATACCCTCCTGGCTCTCCCCACACTCCCTAAGTCCCTACCCTCCTCCGTGGTGATAACTGACTCCTGAGTTTTCAAATTTTATTGCGATTTATTTGTATACTATTGGTCATATCAAAATTCCGCAAAATCCAAAAAAAAACTCATGAAATTCTGCATCTAGACATATTCTCAACTCTTGGAAGGTGCTGCCAAATTTTGCACTAGGATGAAGGAAAGTTATATGAAGGCGAGTTTTATTCTTAAACACTTTATTCTCCTTGGATTTCTGTACTTTTATTGAACAGTTTTGTGTGTTTTTATTAGCTTGTCTTATAGTATAAACACCACTGAAGATGATGGTATACCATTTATACCAATATAACCAATTTTCAGTGGCATATTTGGCCGTGGAATTTTTTTTTTGAGCCTCAGGTGCAATCACTCATCAAGATAACTGATTTTCAAACCATTTTCAGGTGTTTATTTTTCTTGGTTATGCATTGTTCTCGTGAAATAAAGCATTACTCTGGATATTCCTATGGGTGTTTTGATGTCAAAATATGGCAGATTGACCTGAAAACACTGCTAAAATTAGGAGGGGTACTGGACATACAGTAGTGTACAGGTCGGCTGTTTTTGGGGGTTTTCATTTTTTTTTTTCATGGTTTTCTTGGTGTTTAGCATTACTCTGGATATTCCTATGTGTGTTTTGATGTCTAAATATGGCAGATTGACCTGAAAACAGTACCAAAATTATGAGGGGTACTGTGCATACAGTAGTGGATGGGTAGGGTGTTTTTTGGTTTTCAGTGTTTTTTTTTCATGGTTTTCTTGGTGCTGAAAATTATTTTGGATAATCCTATGTATGTTTTGATGTCAAAATATGGCAGAATGGCTGGAAAACACTGCCAAAAGAAGGAGGGGTACTGTACAGTCGGCCTAAGAAGTGACGGCAGAGTATCCAGCAGATTTCAATCAGCGATAACACACATACTCTTCCTTGTATCTTTACAACGTGAAACCTATTATGTAAAACTGTTACAGAAAACAAAGAGTTACTGTCAAAGTACAGGTATATTTCAAAACTGCAGGAAGCAGTTCATTCATTACGATAACAGGAAATCCTAAACGGAACTAATTGAAATTTCACTACTATTGCTCAGAAACAGTCAGAAATAATTTGCGGACTTCATATCTAGTATGGTAACATGCAATATCAGTAATTTATTTCCAGTGTAAGCCTGAAAAGAAAAGTGCTTCAATAAACAATTAAAATTAGTCATTATTATTTATAAAGTAATTTCTGTTACAATATTAGGGAATTTCTTTCCATTTCCAATGCCTCCACGTCCAACGACGACAGAAAGCGGAAAGGCGGTGTAAGTCAGTAAGCCATTTTAAGTGTTTTGATCAACAAGCACAAAAGGAGACAACTTTTACTTAATGACACAGTTATTATACTACATCTGGCCAGTGTTCCATTAAGAAAAATCTCTAGATGATTTAATATTAGCCAGAGGACTATTTGCCTAGAGTCGGAGCTCCATGGAGAAAGCCAACTTGTGTCATTGCCTAGTATCCTCAGTGCATAAACTATTAGCAAGAGTAATAAAATGCAAAGGTTCATAAACAAATCATTGATCTCAAAACTTCCCAATCAGAATTTTCAGTTAAGCAGGGAATAGCAGTTTATTTAAAAAGAAAGGTATGACAAATTAAAAGATGGAGCAAGAAGTGTGTGCTTTTGCATTGCAAGAGTTTACAGCCTCATGATTTAGTCCTCTTTATTGCCTAGTGTAAGAGAAAGAGCAAAATCTGTCATACCTCCTTACAACTGAAAATAATCTAGTGTCAACTGTGGATAAAGAAGTTAATTATAGTTATTATAACCAAGGGGAAGACAAGGAATAAAAGGCAAAATGGTCTAGCTATTACTGCAGATAAAGAAGTTAATTATAGTTATTATAACCAAGGGGAAGACAAGGAATAAAAGGCAAAATGGTCTAGCTATTACTGCAGATAGTATATCTTTATTAAGAATAATTTCACTGTTGCGTGACCTTACTGATGCTCTATCATCACCATAGCATTTGAAAATAGGGTAGAGTATTGCAGTTACAAGAATTTTCCTTACTTGGTCTTCAAAACTAAAGAATCTGTATTTGAAATCCTGGGAAGCAAATAAATCAAGAACATGGGGTTATACTTTGCACTGTGCGCAGAGTAATACATGGTACACATTCGTTCAAATCGGGAAACGTTTCTAAGTGTTAACTTCTAATACAGTACTGTATATCAACTGCCTCCTGTTAGCTATTTATTTTCCATAATTCTTAGCAACATTTTATCTGATGACGTGATGAAGGCACATAAGTTTTATCTTATAGTCAATGTTTTCACTGAACGTATGGCAGTGCAGAGTGACCGAACCAATCTGAAACTCTGCCATCACTTCTTGAGGCGACTGCACATACAGTGGTGTATTGGTAGGATTTGTATGGTTTTCAATGATTTTCCTGCATGGTTTTCTTGATGTTTAGCATTAATTTGCATATTCTTTTGTGTGTTTTGATGTCTAAATATCCATGATTAACCAGAAAACATTGCCAGATTAAGCATAGGTACTGTACAAATACCGGTAGGTTAGGTATGGGCTGGAGGTGGGGATAGGTAGCATCTGGGTATGGCAGGGGAATAGTGTTCATTGCCCAGATGTTACCACTACATGGCCATGCCTTTGGCTCTATTATGTCCAAATAACCCTCATTTATCCAGACATAACAGAGTCAAATGCATGTCCAGGTAGTGGCAACATCCGGATAACTAACACTATTCCCCTACTATACCCAGACCTTACCGATAGCCAGCCTCCAACCTATACCTATTTGTACAGTACCTATTTTAATTTGTGTTTTCCGGTCATTCTACCATATTTAGAAATGAAAACACACATAGGAATAATCTATCTATCTATCTACTGCCAGACGCCATAATCCCGTAAGGGGTGGCCATTAGGAATAATCAAAATACTGTAATGCTAAACATCAAGAAAATCATGCTGAAAAAACACTGAAAACCAAAAAAACACCCTATGCTTAATTTGTAAGTGTTTTCCGGTTATTCTGCCATATTTAGACATCAAAACACACATAGGAATATTCAATGTAATGCTAAACACTAAGAAAACCATGCTGAAAAAACACTGAAAACCAAAAAACACCCTGCCTATACACTACTGTATATACAGTACCCCTCCTTATTTTGGCAATGTTTTCCGGTCACTTTGCCATATTTTGACATCAAAACAAGCATTGGAATATCCAAAGTAGTGCTAAATGCCAAGAAAACCATGCAAAATAAACATAGAAAACCAAAAAACACCCTACCTGTACACTGCTGTATGTACAGTACCCCTCATAATTTTGGCACTGTCTTCCAGTCATTCTGCCATACTGAGACATCCAAACACTCACAGAATTATCCATAATAATGCTAAACATCAAGAAAGCAATACATAAACAACAAAAATCCTCAAAAAACCTGAAGACAGTTTGAAAATCAGTTATCTGTGATGAGTGATTGCTCCCGGGGCTCAAAAAAATTCCACGGCCAAATATGCCACCGGAAATTGGTTATATTGGTGTAAATGATATACCATCATCTTTGCTTGTGTTTATACTATACAAGTAAGCTAATAAACACATAAAACTGATAAGTGAAAGTACAGAAATGCAGGGAGAATAAAGTGTTCAGGAGAATAACTTATCTTCATATAACTTCCCACCATCCTTGTGCAAAATATATCAAACCACTGCACTAGATGGTTAATACGCTACCGTACCACTTATATTTCACTAGTTCCTTTTTTTTTTCTTTTTCTTTTTTTTTATCGGCTTGTCTTTGTCGTGTGTGGGTTGATGATGTGGGTTGCTGGAAACATGTTTGGAGATAATAAACTAACCTCACCTATTCCTGCATAAGATATATACTGAAGGGGATAAGGTATTTTGTGAAGGGAAGGATGCTGTTGTTGTTGGGCATGGCAAAATAGTGCCAGCTGTATACATGATAAATCCCTTGGGTTTGGTCAGGTGAGGTTAGACAGATATTTCTAAATAATTTTCCAACAACCTGCAGCATCAAATCAACCCACACACAACAAAAACAAGCTGGTGAAAAGAATACCGATGAAACTGAGGAACACGAAAAGTAAATACAGTACTGACTCACAGGCCATCAGAAGTTCTGTGATTTTATAAAGCGGGAAGTTACATAAGTTTGCATGAATTTTCAAATTTTCATTCATAATCTGCAAAAGTTGAAAGGATGGCTAACATGTTCCACATTACTGGACTGCATCATTAAACTGCCATAAAACTGTTTTCATCTCGTGTCAACACGTGGGTTGGTGGAGGGTTAGTGTCCCTCCCCGTAAAACCAATAACTCAAAGTCAAATGGCCATCCTTTACAGGATTATGGTGTATGGCAATAGATAGATAGATAGATCTCATTTGAATGCCACATTTTATCCTGACCTTAAAAGAGCTCATCATTTGCTGTAGGTCAACAGAGGAGTTTGTTCCTGTAGGCTAGTGTCACTGCCACCATAAATCACAGCTGTATCATGATATACGGCAGGCTACAGGTTATGGCGAAAAGAATACATAGACACACATAGGCCTATCTGTGGTAAAAATGTAAACATAATTGTTCCCACCAAATTTAAGCTGGAAGAGAAATGTATATAACAAACAATTTGATTGAAATATCTGATGATACACCTATCGCCTGAGATACAGATGAAGATTACAAAAGTCCCTGAACGCTGCACCTTGGCAGAAATTACATAAAAAACGCAACGGTTCCCTCACCGTACACCAGATAAATAAAATCCACTACTCCTGCACATGAGATTAAGTCACAGGCGACAAATAACCTCTATCCTGCAAAAATGAAACCTTACTTTGGCAATTTCTGGGCGAAGACCCCTCTAGCCCGACGCCATCTTTGTTTGACAACAACAGCGGCATTCATTGATCAGTTTATGTACCACTTCCCTTCCTGTAATTATGTAGTAAATTCATATTTGATATTTTTTTGCACAATTTTAATTAAGAACCTTTGATAATAAGACTACTAGCCTTTTTTGTTTTGCTTTTTTTCCATGGATTTAATTTTTTTTTTTTTTTTTTTTTTAGTGTCGTGCTAAAGTACCTAGTTTTATTTCTCTCTACAAGAAAATAGGAAATTAATGCTTATACACACTATTGCATATCATGATCAGTAGAGCAACAAATCTACCACATCTACCCAGCCCCTTTGCCTCAGCCCACAGGGATACAAAAACTATGGTACTAAATACCAAGCCCTTTACAAGGTCTAATAATGCAACTGCTATATAATGCAGGAATCTTCTGAACTTCATTTCTCTTGAAAAAATAAGTAAATTATATAATACGAAGACACTTGAGAATCTTATAAGTGGAGCGACAAAGGAAATCTACCCTCTCTATTAAGCTCACGGAGATACAAAAAGTAAGATGCTAAATACCAAGCCGTCTGCAAGGCCTGGTATTTAGCATATAATGCAAAGGCTATATAATGCAGGGATCTTCGGTACTCTGCCAGTATTAGCCACACACTCGAAAGGATTAGACGTTCCCTGAGTCGTCTAGGTGTAACATCGCAGCTTTAGTTAATTATCCAGTTACTTTTCGAATAGTTATATTTAATCTGATATCTTTTAGTACCGTTGATCGCTAAGTTAACTCGCATCATAAACTAAAGAAAGAGTAGATAACATGGCAGCTCGATGCAGACCAACAGAGGCAGGTGCTAAGAGAGGTTAGGAATCATTTACTTCATGGGTAGCCATTTGGATGTTGGGTATTCGGACTCGAATAAAAAATACTCACAAAGTAAGTTCAATAAAGATTAAAGTATGGGATGTCCGAACTTCGTACTGTGTCGTTTATGAACAATCGACAAATATAGACGAGTGGACACAAGAAGAGGATAACTCAATGTCCTTAATGTTCAGTAGAGCACCCCTGCTTCTACACCCAGATCCACGCAATGCTGATATAATAATTAAACTCAAATGTGGCCGCAAAACCATAGCAAAGGTTAGAATAATACTTAAAAAGGGTGGTTTTGTAGCAAAAAATCCTGAAAACATTGAGCTGATTTATGAAAGTTTACCCCGTTTCAATGCGGACATGTTGCCTGGCGATTTTTGGACCATTATTGACGAGGTTCACTGGAAGTGGGGTGACAGAGGTCATTACAACAAACACAACTGGAATTTTTTGAAGTCTGCTAATTTGCCAGGGCAGCCCAATCAGGAAGGCGTAAAACGTAAAAAGAGACGGGAAACACCCAAACAGCGGCCTGAATATCCTTCAACGACATTCTGAGAAAACCCCGGCTAACGTTGTAAAGGCCAGCCAAGGCGTTGACTGCTGGCCTGGGAAGCCTTACGTGTGTGTCATTACCCACGGCCGTCCGCAGCACCTGTTAAAACGACTGCTCTCTCATCAAATGTTGGCCAGCGGGGGAGGGGCTACTACCACACAAGTAAGGGCAGCCGTCTAAAGAACAAATCTGGTGCGTTTTAGCTCACAGTCCTGGCAACAATGAGTCTGCTGGCACCAGATGACACCCTCTCCTTATATTTATATGAGGATACCTTCTTATACTGTATGCTCATATATTTATAAGGAAGTAATATTCTGAACTCACCGCTGAGGGATGAAGGGGACCAGGAACCAAAGAGCAAACGCACTTTCTGTATTATATATATATATATATATATATATATATATATATATATATATATATATATATATATATACATATATATATATATATCACCACTGAGGGATGAAGGGGACCAGGAACCAAAGAGCAAACGCACTTTCTGTATTATATATATATATATATATATATATATATGTGTGTGTGTGTGTGTGTGTGTGTGTGTGTGTGTGTGTGTGTGTGTGTGTGTGTGTGTGTGTGTGTGTGTGTGTGTGTTTATATAGGGTGAATGAGTAGAGGGATAACCAAAGGGCTGACCTGCTAATGAGAACATAGGTCAAAGGTCACAGTCACAAGAGTAGTTCAAAGCTTGACCCTGCAAGATTACAAGGGTACACAAATAATCTCATACATATACAGTATACTTACCTACCTAAATACATACATACATACTCGTACATAGATTCATACATACATACATATACATATACTGTACACACAAACATACATACATTCACACATGCATACGTTCATACAGTACATACATCTTTTCTAAACGGTATGGTGAATAGATTGTGAACAATAGGATTAAGTCAGTTAAGATGCTTAAATGTTTTGAATATAAACACAGAAAGAGAAGTATAAAAATATCATTTGCAGTTTTGTAATTAGTCAGAGACGGTGCAAAAATGCTGCCATCAACTGTACCTTACTCTTGATAATGTAAGATAGTATATCTCTTCATTGCTTGAACGGTGGAATCGAGCTACAACACTATCAGGCATTTAGTAGGGTGGTGGAGCACGTCACTAAAACTGTGTTATCTGGGAAAATGTTAATGCTGCTACACCTAAGCACATCGTCGGCACGTTTATGGAAAGCAATTGTTGTTAATTGTCCTTTATTACAATTCACGTCCATATTGCTAAAGAACCCAAGTGATCCGCCTGATCCTGGTTCCATTGGCCAGATCATCCTCGCTGGACTTGGTAGTCCCATGCTGAAGGGGTTGCTATAGACTGACTACATCCTTGTAAGTTCTTGGTGGAGGTTTCTTCAGGATCGCAGAGTTTTCAGGAGTGGAAAGGTCTTTGCTGCCGACCACAAACTTTTTGCTGCTACTCTGAAGCTGTAAATCCAAAGTGAAAGAATTTCTGGATGTTACATAAAATGGTTCGACCTTGAGAAACTCAGGGATGAGGAAAGTCCTTATGAGTATGCACTGGCAATCTAAAGTCGGTTTGAAGTGATCTTGGCGACCTTGTTGAACCATGAACCTTTAAGCGTGATATTCTGGCAGCAGCTGATGAATATGTTAGAGATTTGTCCGAGACCAGTGATGGGGCTACGTCTCACCAGGAACAGACTATAAATGAAGGGCAAGTATGTCAGGGAAATAGTTAGGGGGTTAAAGGATCACTTAATGCAAATGATTTTCAACCTGCTTATCGAGTCCTGAAGAAACTCTGCTCCACGTTGTCACGGGGTTTTTATAATATATCACGGTAATTTTGATATATATGGTTAAATATTATTTAAATTGATATTAATATTCAATAAAATTGAAGAGCAGAGACAATGGTTGTCTTGCTACATCAAGCAATGATTACTTTACGCTGGCTTAGCACGATTCTCTGAGAACGAGAATTTATAAACTTTCTCAACAGTACACAGCAGACTAATTACTCACAATTGCTGAATTACTGTACTGTTAGCCTCTGGAGAAAGTTACATCACCCCTGACAATAAATAACTAATACTAATAATAATAACATCAGGTTCTTGCTGATGCATTAACTCCTGGCACAACGGATTTTAAGTTAATACAACAAGACTGGTCTAAGTACCAGTTATGAAAGTAAACGTTTATGCAAGCTAGGAGCTATATGGAAAATAAGCTTAATTATGGAGAAATGAAACAAGAGTTTACATTAAGCTCAAGAAATAGAACTGTTAAATTTATTGATTACAAAAATAAATTTAACATTACATTTCAAATCAAATCAATGAGACGCACTCGCTCACTCACACAGAAGCTAAATACTTATGCCTAGGAAAAACACCTTAACTAAGCTCTTAAAACTACAAAATACACAAAAGAAATACCAGTCGATGAATACTTTGTATCACCCAGGGGGTGGGAGTACTGGGATTAACTGTACTAATGGAGCTTGGGGTGCTAGCTGACCTCTCCACTTCTGAGCACAGACCCTTTCTCCGTCACAGCAAACACAAGACTGAATTCAAATCGTGGGAAAGAAAGGCGGAGCACTAAGCGGTATTTTCTAACGGTCGAGTGAGCGAAACGCGCCCAAAACAATCGCTCATCGGAAGCGCTAATGTCTCACACAGAGACGATCACGTATGACAATGAAAAACTGATTTGACAAAGCTTCCGTCCGAATGAGCGGTTAACTGAACGAAAAACAGTGAGTTTTCCACTAATAGTTCGCGGCTTCTCACAAAAGGGAAATGTCGCGAATTGATTCGTGACATTACGCCCCATGAAAATTAAATCTTTCTTCCTTCAGAAGAAAGATTTCAATATACATACATATAAATCCTAACTCAGTCACACAAGATTCACACTGTGGTGTGTGTGCTATCCTGCTACAGGAGAAAATCGCAGTCGCCAGTGAGTGAAAAAACCTCGTATTTACGTTAATAGAAGCAAGCTTGAGGGAAAAACTCCGTGACGACAGTGAAAATCCTGTACTCAGGTCAAACTGAGCGAAAATTCGCTACATTTACACTGACAACTAATTGTTGTGTAGCGTGGTGTATGTAATACACGGTGTAGGTGTGACAGTTGTAGTGTAACTGTACCTACGTGTAAAATGACACAGTAAATAATAATATGGCGACGACGAAGACAGAGGAGAAGAGGCGGCAGCGTGCGGCAGACGATCAGCTGGTCCGCACAGCAAAACTGCTACACCCATTGCTGAACCTGCAAAACCAATTGAGGTGGAGCATCAAAAGTGTCAATGAGACAAAATTCTTATTATGTTACAATTACTCTCTCTGGCTAGCAGTCAGTACATGCTATGAAAAGTACACTCGAGGTCGCCATTAATTTTAGCACACGATTATGGTCGGCAAGTTGAGAATCCCTGTGCAAACTCGGGTCTTCCATAGCCTCGAACTGCACACGGGTCCTCAACCTGTGCCTCAACCTACAGTACTTATATTAATATCGGAGAGCTGAGAAACCTTGTGCAAACTTGGGTCTTCCATAGCCTCAAGTCGCCTCTGCAGAGTTCTCACTTCCCCCTTAACCTACAGTACTTATATTAATATCGGAGAGCTGAGAAACCTTGTGCAAACTTGGGTCTTCCATAGCCTCAAGTCGCCTCTGCGGAGTTCTCTCTCGAACTTCCCCCTTAACCTACAATACAATACTTATATTAGTACCGGGAAGCTGAGAATCCTTGTGCAAACTTGGGTCTTCCATAGCCTCAAGTCGCCTCTGCGGAGTTCCCTCTCGAACTTCCCCCTTAACCTAC
Source organism: Coenobita brevimanus (assembly GCF_032717465.1). NCBI lineage: Eukaryota > Metazoa > Arthropoda > Malacostraca > Decapoda > Coenobitidae > Coenobita > Coenobita brevimanus. The sequence continues at coordinate 16,909,377 of NC_137067.1, read as the reverse complement.
AATACTTATATTAGTATCGAGGAGCTGAGAATCCTTGTGCAAACTTGGGTCTTCCATAGCCTCAAGTCACCTCTGCGGAGTTCTCTCTCGAACTTCCCCCTTAACCTACAATACTTATATTAGTATCGGGGAGCTGAGAATCCTTGTGCAAACTTGGGTCTTCCATAGCCTCAAGTCACCTCTGCGGAGTTCTCTCTCGAACTTCCCCCTTAACCTACAATACTTATATTAGTATCGGGGAGCTGAGAATCCTTGTGCAAACTTGGGTCTTCCATAGCCTCAAGTCGCCTCTGCAGAGTTCTCTCTTCCCCCTTAACCTACAGTACACGTGTATGTACAGGCCCTGGACATACTGTGTCCTGTGGGGCCAACAAGTGAGACGTCAGGTCTACACTTTTGACTGGGAACCAGGCTAGTCCTTGGATTACTCAAATCTCTGAGGATGCCTATCACGGGACCCAGCATACAACAACTGCCCATGTTAGTCAGCAGTTAGTAGGCGAGACATCAGGTCTGCACCTACGTTATCACTTCCCTTGATGTATCTCACAACAAGGTTAAACTGCTGTAGATACAGTGTCCAGCGTGTCAATCTTGCATTAGCCGTCTTGGTCGTGCTAAGACTAGTGAGTGGCATATGGTCAGTTTCCAGAACAAATGATGCCCCAAATAAATAATAATAATATTTATTAACACCATCAACCACAGCCAAGAGTTCCTTCTCAACAGTACTATAATTCCTCTCGGCAGGTTTTAGCCTACGGCTGTGGTATGCCACTGGGAAGATTCCACCTTCCGATTCCTGCATCAATACGGCACCTACTCCATCTTGTGAAGCATCAGTGCGCAGTATGAAAGGTTTGCTGGAATCAGGCAACTGCAAGATAGGCTCCTTGCACAACATATTCTTGAGGGTGGCAAAAGATCTCTCTTGCGCTTCTCCCCATTCAATGGTGTTTGGAGCATATTTCCGTAGCACTTCGTACAACGGTTGGGCAATGAGAGCAAAGTTGGGGATAAAACTCCTATAATATCCCACTAGGCCAAGAAATGCCCTAACCAGTTTCTTGGTCACGGGTCTCAGGGCTTCTTTAACCTTCCTGATCTTGTCACCCTGACACCTGCAGTGGTTGTTGCCAACAATATGACCGAGGAACTCCACCTCACTGTGAGCAATCTTGCATTTGCTAGGCTTCACAGTCATGTTGAAACTCTGGAGTCTATTGAAGACAATTTCCAAGAGTCTGAGGTGCTCCTCCAATGTGGCGGAATGAACGAGGACATCGTCAACGAACATCTCTACTCCTACAATACCATGGAGCACTTGTCTCATGGCACGATTGAATACTGCTGGGGAATTGGTAAGTCCGAATGGGAGGACTTTATACTGGTACAACCCCCTAGGAGTAGCAAAGGCAGTGAACTGACGACTCTCAGGATGAAGGGGAATCTGGAAGAATCCCTTCGCTAGGTCAAGCTTCGTGAAATATCGTGACCCTGCCAGCTTGGAGAAGATGGCAATATGGTCACCCATTGGCTCAGCATCCACTTTGGTGATTGCATTGAGCCTTCTATAGTCGCCACAAATCCTGACTCCACAATCTTTCTTGCAGACTACTACCATCGGACTACAGTAAGGAGATGAGGACTTTTCGATAATGCCTGCAGTCTCCATGTCAGCAATTTCCTTATCTACTGCACCCTGTAGTCGCATGGGGATCGGATATGGCTTAACCTTTATAGGAGCATTGCTGGTCAACTCAATTTTATGACACGCAACCTTTGCAAGTCTAGGTTGGTCTGAAAAGACATCAGCATACTGACAGAGCAGTGACCATAAGGCATTCTGGTCCCCTACTGCTAAGTCAGGGTTAAGTGAAACATCTCCGACAGTCTCTTCCTGATGGGACTGAGCGGTTAAGGGCTCGTCATCATGGTCATCAGCTGGTATCACCGCAGCTGCCCCGGTTTCTTCCAGTGGCTGGTCAGTATCATCAGTTACTCGTAGGCCAGTCTCCTTGGGGTCTGACTCATGATAAGCCTTCAACATGTTAATGTGGAACCTTTTACGAAGATTCCCCATCTGTATTATGTAGTTGAGGTCTGAAATGCGCTCTACTACATTGAATGGACCCTTCCACTGCGCCAACAACTTGTTCTGGGCAGTGGGGAGTAATACCAAGCATTTATCGCCTGGACTAAACTTCCGAAGCTTTGCCTTCTTATCATAATAAGCCTTTTGAACTTCACGCGCCTTGATCAGTTCTTCCTTAGCTAACTCACACGTCGACTGGAGGCGGTCAGCCAAATCAAGGACGTAGGTGTAGGTGGTCTTGACTTCAGGGTCGGGTTCTTCATCGTCCCATAACTCACGAAGGACTTGAAGTGGGCCCCGGACCGACCTCCCATACACCAGTTCAAAGGGTGAGAATTTCAATGAATGCTGTGGGGCTTCTCGATAAGCAAATAGAAGAGGAGCAATGAACCGCGGCCATTCCTTTGGCTGTTCGGCGGTCATGCGCCTCAACATCTTCTTGAGAGTTCCATTGAACCTCTCACACAACCCGTTACACATGGGATGATATGGCGTAGTTCGTAAGCCTCGGATGGACAGCAACCTGAACGTTTCGTTCATCATTGCCGAAGTGAACTGCGAACCCCGGTCGCTTAAGACCTCCTTAGGGATACCTACACGACAGAACACTTCAATTAATGCCTCAGCAACAGTGACGGCCTCTATATTCTTAAGGGCCACGGCTTCAGGCCACCGTGTGCTGAAATCAACTATAGTGAGGATATACTTTGATCCATCACTAGCCCTAGGACAGATTGGCCCAACTATGTCAACTGCTACTCTCTCGAACGGTTCAGAGATTATGGGCATTGGCTTCAATGGCGCAGGACGGACACGTCCCCGGTCAGTGGTACGCTGACATACATCACAGGAACGTACAAGCCTCATTATTTCCCGTCCCATTCCTGGCCAGAAAAAGTCAGCATGGATGCGGTCAGAGGTCTTCTTTTGACCCATGTGACCTCCCATCGCCGAACAGTGACCTAATTCAAACACTGCTCGGCGATACTTTGCAGGAACGACAAACTGCAGTCGAACCTCACCCTGGGGTGTCTGTGACTCACGGTACAGCCGTCCTCGCTTACGAAGGAACCTGGCTTGACCTCCCCGTGAATACTTGATCACTTTACCCTCCAGCTTCTTGCGCACTGAGGCAAGTGTCGAGTCAGTCTGTTGCTCTTGGACAACATCTTGACTACGAATCAGATCTTGCGGCGTTGCGACGGTCAACGGAGTGACGCGATTTGGAGCCTTGGCCATGGCTCGTGTTATCGCAGCAGCCGAAGTCTGAGTAGCAACATCTACGGCACAACTATTTTTGATGCCAGGTATGTTGCCTAAGATGAGGTCAAATAAAGGTTCTGGCATGACAACTGCAGCTGTCAAGCCAGTGAAAAATGGAGACGCCACCTGGATACGTGCCTCAGGGAACAATGTCACTGATCCATCAATAAGTCTAACTTGGATCTGTCGACCTGTATACTCATCAGGCCGAACTAAACTCTGCTTAACAGAGCAACCTGAGGAACCATTGTCCCTCAGGACATTTACAGAAACACCTCCCACAGACCCTGGCTGAACAAGAAAGGCAGTGTTGCTGGTGGAAGGGTCTGAGGAGGTAGCAGCCAGTCATTCATGAGACTGCGGAACAACCGATGCCGCAAACGTGGCACCCTGGGAACTAGGTGTCTGAGGAGAGTTCATGGTCGGAGGGGGACTTGTAAAGTGTTGGGAAGTACCTGTACTGGTAGAGATGGCACCACCGGGTGCTTGTGGAATAAAGGCTGCATTTGCCTCCTGCCTCCGATACACTAATTGACCTGACTGAGGGTTACGTGGCTTGTCCTTGTATTGCTGCTGATGCTTGGGAAACTGCTGCTGGTTGGGGTGCTTGTTGTACCGCTTCCACTCAGATTTCTGAGTGTTTTGCCCCTGGTCCTTCTGTGGTTTGCTTGGACCTTGACCATTACTCTGAGAACGGCCTTGGTGCTGGGATTCAGTCTGAGACGGCTTCCCAGACTTAGCAGTATCTTTTCTGCTCCAGGTGTTTTGCTTACGAGCTTGATACCCGTATGCAGTAAAGAATGCGTCAGCCTTCTCTGCCATTTGGCTGGCATCTTTCACCTGGCAGATCTTAAGCTGTGCTATGAGCTCAGCAGGCCACGACCTCTCTAGCTGTGTACGCAGCATAAGGTCAATTATCCCCTCACGCGTGGAAGGAGTTTCATCTTTTTCCATCCACTCATTTAAGTAAGCTGTGAGACGATCAAGGAACTGAACAGCTGTCTCCTTGTCTTGGAGACGAGTTCGCATGAACTGAACTTTGGCGTCGTCTACTGTGAGACCATACGCCTTAATGAGTGCAGCTTTCATCATCTAATATGTGAGATTGTCTCCACGAATTCTGTGGAGAATATCGAGGGCAGGGCCCTCAAATAAACTAAGAAACTGAAGCCGCTTAGCTGCCTCATCCAGTTGATATAAGTCTGCCATGTCCTCAAAACGAGCTATGTACGGCTCGATTCGCTCGCTTTCCTTGTATGAAGGAAGCTTGATGCGTGGGGTCGCCAGGACATGTGCAGGAAGAACGCTCGTGGAGCTTGGACCAACTGCACCAGACGTGTCTGAAGCCAAGGAATCTCGCTTGAGCTTCAGCACTTCAAGTTCATGTTCTCGTTCTTTGTCTCATTGTTCACGCTCGTATTCGCGCTGTTCTCGCTCTTTTTCTAACTCGAGCTCGCGTTGTTTCTGCTCGTATTCGCGCTCTTTCTCACGCTGCTCTTGTTCATATGCACGCTCTCTTTCACGTTCCTCACGCTGTTCTTGCTCGTATTCGCGCTGAATCCTACGCTCTTCACGAGCATCTTTCTCACGTTCTTGCTCGTAATTGAACCTTGAGAGAACGTAACTCTGTATTTTCTCTGGGTCTGTGAGACCCATATCTTTGGCTTCCTGTACAAATACAGCGGTAGCCATGGCGCTAATTTATTAAACAACCCGAAATTGACCACTGACTGCTTAGCGACGAATACTAATAAACAAAAGTAAAGAGTACAGACACAAGCTAGTGGTGACCAGTCTTATCCAGTTAACTGGCAAAGAATAAATAAAAAATGTAAATGACTGGGAAGACTCAATAATAAACACAATGGGTACGCCGACTTCCCAGGAGCGAATAAAATCGTCTGGCGTTACCAAGAATAAACTAGAGTTAAGTATTCTATTGATTAATAAAGCAAAATGCACTTGCTAAATTAAGGGTAAACACCAGTAAGCTTGTGCCTATAAACTTTAATGATAAATACCTAAATATGAATGAGTGAGCACTATCTCGTGAATAGCTTTAGAGCTAGGAGTTAATATCCTGGCGAGGTCGCCAATTGTCACGGGGTTTTTATAATATATCACGGTAATTTTGATATATATGGTTAAATATTATTTAAATTGATATTAATATTCAATAAAATTGAAGAGCAGAGACAATGGTTGTCTTGCTACATCAAGCAATGATTACTTTACGCTGGCTTAGCACGATTCTCTGAGAACGAGAATTTATAAACTTTCTCAACAGTACACAGCAGACTAATTACTCACAATTGCTGAATTACTGTACTGTTAGCCTCTGGAGAAAGTTACATCACCCCTGACAATAAATAACTAATACTAATAATAATAACATCAGGTTCTTGCTGATGCATTAACTCCTGGCACAACGGATTTTAAGTTAATACAACAAGACTGGTCTAAGTACCAGTTATGAAAGTAAACGTTTATGCAAGCTAGGAGCTATATGGAAAATAAGCTTAATTATGGAGAAATGAAACAAGAGTTTACATTAAGCTCAAGAAATAGAACTGTTAAATTTATTGATTACAAAAATAAATTTAACATTACATTTCAAATCAAATCAATGAGACGCACTCGCTCACTCACACAGAAGCTAAATACTTACGCCTAGGAAAAACACCTTAACTAAGCTCTTAAAACTACAAAATACACAAAAGAAATACCAGTCGATGAATACTTTGTATCACCCAGGGGGTGGGAGTACTGGGATTAACTGTACTAATGGAGCTTGGGGTGCTAGCTGACCTCTCCACTTCTGAGCACAGACCCTTTCTCCGTCACAGCAAACACAAGACTGAATTCAAATCGTGGGAAAGAAAGGCGGAGCACTAAGCCGTATTTTCTAACGGTCGAGTGAGCGAAACGCGCCCAAAACAATCGCTCATCGGAAGCGCTAATGTCTCACACAGAGACGATCACGTATGACAATGAAAAACTGATTTGACAAAGCTTCCGTCCGAATGAGCGGTTAACTGAACGAAAAACAGTGAGTTTTCCACTAATAGTTCGCGGCTTCTCACAAAAGGGAAATGTCGCGAATTGATTCGTGACACACGTTCACCTCCCGGGATATCTCTTTTCGAACACCAGATGGGTGAGTACAGAGCTTGTTGGACTGGGTACACTATGCAACTGTAGCATGAGCAAGTGGAATGATTCTAAATTAGCAGTTCTTATAATAATGGCAATATCAATAAGTACAACTTAAAAAATACAGTAGATCATGAGCTGACAGTCTTAATTAATAAACATTAACTCACGTTTGGCAGATATATTACTGTAGATACAAAATGTCCCAGAGCAGAGCACACCAACTCACCGGTATAACTCCAGCTGCTACTGTAACTAACCCGTGACTTTTTCTTTCTTTCCTTCAGTTTAATGGTTATTGGCCATAATGAGGGCCATTAAGCAAAAAAGTCACACATAAATATAGATACAGACACACACACACACGTGTACAGGTACATATAGATACACATAAAGAGTCTACGAAAACAATAAAAAAAAAAAAAAAAAGAAAAAGGCACAGGGAACAAAAGCAGGAGCTTAGGGTAGGAAGGCAAGGGCAGCAAAACTGACGACTGAAGACAACATTGTAGAAGCCGTGGCGTCTCAGTCGGAGTTAGGACTAGGAGTGAGATGAGACCCCGAGGGTGTAGGAGAGGATACAACATTCCTCGGGGCCGGTAACAGCATGATGGGATTCCTGGCGCAGCTCGGTGAAAGGGAACAACGCCTGCCAGAAGTTCCCCTTGGCAAACTCCTGCTCACCAGACTCCACTGGCACTGAGTCCTCATAGAGGCACAGCTGGTTCTCTAGAAGCTCAAAGCCAAGAGGGGGGAGGGAGGCAAAATTGCCCTGAGAAAGTTGCTCGGCCGAACCAGAGGGCCCGGAACTCTCCAATACCTGCTCCGTTGATGGAGGAGGAGGCACAGGAGGAGTCACTACAGAAGACACAGGGGGATCAGGAGCAACCACAGATAGCAATGAGCGTTCAGCATCCCCAGCCTCCATAGGAACCTCTGGTATGGCCTGAGAGGCAGACTGGCGGGAGACAGCACTCCCCGTCAGCTGGGTCCTCGTCAGGGGAGTGGAGGGCTGCAGCTGCAGCACGTGCGGGACCAAGGAGGTGGGGGTCAAAGAGGGCCCAGGATGATGACGACGACGACGAGGAGCCCCCCTCCCAGGCCTCCTTTGTACCACGAGTGTGGAGGAAAATGACAGGAATGGAGATGGCAGGGAGCCCATTGGCTTGGAAAATGACAGGCAGGCACCGAGTAAAAACCGCCAAATCTCCCCCCAAGAAGGCCTTGGCAACCTCCACACACATAGCAATGATGGTAGAGGCAGAGGAGACAGTGAAGGTGGCAGGAGCAGCAGATGGTCGCTGATGCCGACGCCGACGACGGGAGAGGGCGTGGGATGAGCCCCTCACCACATGGCCTGCAGGTCCAGCGACAGAGGCAGCTGCAGGACCCTTGGTACCCTCCTCCACCATGGTTTCCACCACCTCGCCAGCAGCAACAGAAGGCAAAGGATGGGCAGTGTTGAGGGCTACAAAGGGGGTGTGGTGGAGGAACACATCCCCCCCCCCATATCCCGACAAGTCAGGAAGCCATAGCCACGCAGGACGTGGTACCATTTCACCTGCCCCACAGCCTTGGCTGCCATGGTGCTTCACAACTCCCTGGGGTTGTGCAACCCGTGACAGTCCCAGCGCGGCTTACATACACAACTCAAGGAAGCAAGAAGGGCTGAACAAACTCACTGACAAGGTTGAAACCAGGGGCAGGTGCGAGAAGGTGGCTCGAAACAGTTCTAGAAACATCGACGTGCGGCTGGGCCAGACTGTTTCCTATGGTTTGATATTTATAAAACTCTTCTGTATTCACGTAAGTGCTAAGCGTGATCTTAACACGATTGAATAATACATACTCTGAATGATACAGAAGAATATGAAAAATTTATCAGCCACACGCACCAGAGAGAGAGAGAGAGAGAGAGAGAGAGAGAGAGAGAGAGAGGTGTCAACTTTTTAAGCTGTACAGTTTGCTTGTACGTATACATGTATGTCAATAGGTGTGCATGTATGTGTGTAAATATTGTATGTACCGTAGCGGCCAGACCGCACACGCCTGACATGGGTGGGCAGCTGTATTGTATAAGTTCCAGCCGTGTTGTACCGGTCCTGAAGGGCATCTGATCCCTGGGGCCGAATATCACATTCAGTCATTGGGGAACTGACTCACCCCCACCCAGTAGTTCACGCACGGGTACACGTAGTGGAGAACTTTTAGTGTGAAGGGTAAGAGATAGGTGGGAAAAATCTTGTTAATTGGAAGGGATTGGTTTTTAAAAGAAAACTTTTTATTGGGGTGCATAATATGTCCTGATAGTCTACTGTGTGTTATTTTTTTAAAAACATCTCTCCGTAACATTTCTTCCACCGTCACTCCTTCCCACTGCCTATGACGTCCAGTTCCTTAAATGCAGTGTAACCAGGTATTAAATTTTAAGATTCTTGATTCCTTTCATTTTGTTCAGCCTTCATTGAAAAGATCATGTTTCTCATGCTATTAGACTCGAATTTTCAGTAACACAATAACACACAGCTCCGTATATATTAGCGTGTCATATCCAGAAATAAAAGTGGTTATGAGCTGGTGCTAGAAAGCCACATACATTCACAAGAGCGTGGCAGGTACAGTCTCCCACCAAACCTCCCTCTTATGATCGTGTCCATCTCTTTGGCCTGCCTCTTGTATCATCCTTGTCATCTTGCTGTCCTCTAGCACAGGTGAAAGTTCCACCGAGTAAAACTGCCGCTTCACATACACTTAAGGCACATTGATAAGCACATGCAAAGATCCATCACCATCACCATTATCACGATAATCAACCGAAACTTATTTCCTTTTACTATATGAGATGGACGGAGGGGTCAGAAACAGGAACAGGAAAGCACAAAAGCAGATCTTATAAAATAGTGGCCAATGAAATGGGACACACATTCATTCACACACCAGTTACCAGTAAGCGCGGTTGCCCTTACTCTGTAGGGATGGTTAAGGTTCAAATAACATCACATATATTTGCTTGCACAGCAAAACGCTTGCAAAGCCAAGCTATGAATATAAGAATTAAAAGTCCTTTGCCATTAAGCAAAATTTTTCGTAAAGCCCCGCTAACCAGTCGCGACATCGGGTCGCAGAAATATCGATTTGCTATTTTTTTCTTTACTTTTTACATCAATCATAACTCCAAAATGAAATGACGTACTTGAGCATGTGAAGCACCAAAACACTTCGTTTGTAGCAACCATGGATGTGCCTTTTTGTAATTACAGCAGTGTTCGAGTTACAGCTAACGAGCTGCAGCCTAAATAAGTTCTCTAGTAATCAGACCTTCTCTCAAGATATGTAAACCTCCACGGATTCGTGTTGCCTGATTTCACTTAGGCATTTTGTGTTTATTGTATTAATAATAGCGGTAGTGATATTCGTTCACTTAAAAGTCGTTTTATATGTAAGAAGAGGTATACATGGCGAGTGACGAGAAGGGTGGGTGGTGAACTGAATGAAAGGAAGGCAATGATTGACTGTGTGTGTGTGGATGAAAGGATGTGAAGATGTGTAATGGATGCAAAAGCTTACAGAGGCTGGGGGAGTGGACTTTCTGACCACACTTGGTGGTGGCCAGAATCAAGATCCAAGTAAGATGGAGGAATAGAAGAAGGGAAGGAGGGGAGGAAGGAGTAGTTGCAAGGAGAGTGGAAATGTTACAAGAGGATGAGAAAAAGACAGAGTATAAGAGAGAAGTGGAGGAACGATTGGGTAAATATGAATTGGAGCAGTTGGGGGACGTGGAAGGTGTGTGCAGGATATTCACAGAAGAAATATCTGCAGCATGTGTCGTGGTGTGTGGGGTGAAGAGAAGTGGGAGGGGGGGTGCAACGAATAGCGTGGTGGAATGAACAGGTGAGACAGGCTGTGGCACAAAAGAAGAAAGCATACAAAGAATGGATGAGAAATAGGGGCGTGGAAGAAGCTGAGAGGCGGAAGATAGAGTTATATGTAGAAAGGAAGAGACAGGTAAAAAGATTAGTAAGAGAATGGATGAGGAATTTGGAAGGAATTTGAGTGTAAAGTGCAAGGGAATGTAAGAAAATGTTCTGGAAGGAGGTGAAGAGAGTAAGACAGGATGGAAGTGTAGTTAGCAGAGGAGTGAAAGATAAAAATGGTAGATTACTAGTGGAGAAGGGAGAAAAAGTGAGCAGATGGAGAGAACACTTTAAGGAACTGTTGAACATAGAGGATGGAAGTACTGCGAATATAAGTGGCTGGGGAATGGCTGGGAAAAGGAGGGAGGTGAGAAGACAGGAAGAAATCAGTAGGACAGAAGTTGTGGAAGCAATGAAGGAAGTCAAATTGGGGAAAGCCCCAGGAATTGATGAAGTGTGTGGTGAAATGCTGAAGCATTGGGGAGAGAGAGTAGTAGAATGGATGTGGAAGATGTGCAGATTGGCCTGGGAGGAAGGTAGAGTCCCGGAGGATTGGAAGTCAGGTATAATTATTCCCTTGTACAAAGGAAAAGGGGAAAAAGAAGTGTGTGGTAATCATAGGGGCATTTGTCTTAGTGTAATAAGAAAAGTGTATGGTTGGATACTTATTGATAGAGTTAGGGAAATAACAGAGGAATTAGCTGAGAAGAACAGGGAGGCTTTAGGAAGGGAAGAGATTGTGTAGATCAGGTATTCATTCTTAGATCTTTAGTGGAAAGGTTTCTAGAGAAGGAAAAGAAGTTGTGTGCAGTTTTCATGGATTTGGAGGAAGCATATGACAGGGTGGATAGACATGGATTGTGGAAAGTATTAAGAATATATGGAGTAGATGGGAAGTTGTTGAATGCTGTGAAGAGTATGTAGGATGGTGCTAAGGCTGCAGTGCGTGTGGATGGTGAAATGAGTGACTTTTTCTCTTTGATCGTTGGGTTGAAACAGGGATGTGTCATGTCTCCATGGTTGTTCAATCTGTACATGGATGTAGTAAAAGAGGTACAAGATAGGAGAGTGGATGTTGGAGTGGCCATGGTGAGAGAGGGTAGTGTTTGGAAACTCCCTGTACTATTGTTTGCAGATGATACTGTGTTGTTGAGTGAAGACGAAGGGGAACTGCAAGGCTTGGTGGATGAGTTTGGGAGAGTGTGTAAGAAACGGAATCTAAAGGTGAATGTAGGGAAGAGTAAAATGATGGTCTTTGAGAGAGGTGATGTCAGTGAATGTACAGTGAGGTTGGATGGTGAGGAAATGGACAATGTGAGTACGTTGAAGGACTTGGGTAGTGTGATGAATAAGGATGGAAGTTTGGAGGGTGAAGTGCTTGAAAGGGTACAACAAGGAAGAATGGTTGCTGGTTCCTTGAAAGCAGTGGTAAGAAACAGGGAAGTGAGCATGGAAGTCAAAAAGTTACTACATGACAGTATTGTGATACCAACTCTAACGTAAGGAAGTGAAGCAGCGGACATTGTTGGAAGAACACAAGTCAAGAGTGAGAGCAGTGGAAATGAGTTATTTACCAGGAGCCTATGGAGTCACATGGAGAGACAGGCTGACAAATGAGGATATAAAGAAGCATTGTGGTGCGGATGTGGACGTGACAGGAAGTGTTAGGAGGAACACACTGAGGTGGTTTGGCCATGTGGAGAGGATGGAGAGTGAGAGACTGACGAGGAGAGTGTATATGAGTGAGGTGGAGGGAGGGAGAGGAAGGGGGAAGCCGAGGATGAGATGGAAGGATGGAGTGGTGAGGTATATGAGAAAGTGGGGTGTGAGTTGGGAGCAGGGCAGTGAAATGGCGAGGGACAGGGCGACGTGGAGGCGATTTGTTTGTGGCCACCCCGTACGGGATTGAGGCGTCTGGCAATAGATAGATAGATAGAAGGAAAGCTTCGCAGTCCTATCGGCCACTTAGCACTTTTCGCAAATTATGAGTCGTCTCTGAACCACGTTTCACTTTGGAGTAAGTGTTTTGCAGTCCAGTCGGGCCACAAAGCACTTACCAAAATGAGAGTCGTTTGTCAACAGCTACCACCACCACCACCACCACCACCATCACAGCTACCACCATCACCATCATTACTACCATTGCTAACATCACCACCACCACTACTATGGCTACCACCACCAAAGCTACCACCATCGCCTTCACCACCATTACCATCACCATCACCACCATTCTCGTGGTGACCAGTCACTGAAATGAATTCAATCTCCCGTAAAAAAAAAAAAAAAAGAAAGAAAAAAAAAAAAGAGCTACCTTCCCTGCGCCTTATGTTCTCTCAGTCATGTTCCTTCCATGTGGCAAATGGTGAAATTCAACAAGAGTCGCTCTGCGTCTTTCAGCTTCTTGGTATCGGAGCCATAGTTTGATTTCAATGCGACATTAGAATATAATCTTATCCTCGTTGTCATGCGGAGACGACAGGGACGACGACAGAGAGAGAGAGAGAGAGAGAGAGAGAGAGAGCATTATCAGTTAGTGTGTGTGTGTGTGTGTGTGTGTGTACATGCGTCTATGCGTCCGTAAACGCACACTCACAGGCAACCTACTGGGCCTATTGCCACAAAAAGTAAGACATGGGGCAAACTGAACCAGCACACGAATATGTCTTCCGTCCTTCTGAGCTTAAGTCTTCTGAAATTCGAATGTGCACTACTACGGTAACCCATGAACTTGTATGTGACAGATGTGACCAGGTAAAGGCGTAATCTGGCACTATCACTTTCCCTCATCTGTGGGTATGTGACAGAGATATGGCTAGATTAGCATGTGATTTAGCAATGACACGTCCCTTCACTCATACACATGTGGTAGAGATGTGGCCAGGCTAGCTGTCACTTTGGCTGTGAGACATCCCCTCAACCCACCCATATGTAGCAGAGATCTGGCCAGAATAACGTTCTTTCTGGCTCTGACACATCTCAACCCACGCACATGTGGCAGAGACGTGGCCAGGCTTGCGTTCGCACTGGCAGAGACACATCCCCTTCACCCACGCATATGTTATAGGGATTTGGAGAAGCTAGCGTTTACTCTGGCAATGACCCATCCCCTCACTCACAGGTATGTGGCAGGCTACAGAGGAGAAATTACTGACATGGATACTAATCTGGGCAGATAAACTCAGCTCTTGAGCTTCATGCTTTGGGATCATCATTCCACGGTGGAGATTGCAACCTCCGGACTCAGTGATATTATCTCCACAGTTATCTCACATTAAAATTACAGTAGGCTGTATCGTGAAGGACAGGCATAATCTATAATTCTTCTTGTACTGCATGATCATCATGGTACCAACATTGAAATGCTAAATTTTCGTGTACGATATTCAGAGGGTGCATTATTTATGACTTATTGCACAAAAAAAAGGAATAATGATGTAGTTACATATTTCAATGTCATATTTTTCTGGAGAACATGAAATACCTAACTATAAACGTAAAAAAAAAAAAAGTAAACGAACGATAATGCAGAAATTCATAAACTGCGAAAATATCACGAGGCACGTAATGCAGTATTTCTACAGAAGTGATCCGGAACTCTTAGCCGAAGAGAAGTATATTTTTCATCTCTAGTTTAGCAGTAAACTTCTGTTTTAGTTATAACAGTATCATTGCAACGGTAATATGCTTTATCCAGTAATAGGTTATAAAATCGGATGTAAATTATGCATCAAAGATTTTTTTTTTTTTCTGATGAGGTCATCGAGATCACAGATATTTAACGAACCTCGTCAAAACAAGGAAACCACAATAATGTCAAAGCTGGGTCTCTATTTCACCATGGGAATGTAGCCTACCTGGAAATTACACATCATGAAGACATGCCGCCTTTAAAATTATGCAGCCTCATGTGATTGACACTTTTTTTTTTTCCTTAGTCTCATTATGTTCATAATGTGTGGGTCAGTAAAAGATTAGTTATTGGTGTTTCCTGGACGTGTACCGACACAGCACTCCCAGTCGGTAATGTGACATTACATTTTTATACGTAACGTCACAGGTTAGGTTACGGGGTGAAAGTTATAATAATCACTTCAACGGAATGCTTTGAACTGTGTGGGGAATAGTTGGAAATCACTGGCCGACACGACATCGTAACTGTTTTTGTGCATCCACTCATCATATTATGTGAATGACAGATGCTACATTATGAAAGTATTCAGCGTTAGATTATCTACTGAGGACTAAGGATTTGCTGCCTGCAATGCCATACAATTATTTAAAATACAAAGTAATATTATAAAGAACATTTTCGCACACAGCACATCTACATTAGTTCATCAGGAAGTGAAACTAAATTCGAATCGGAGTTCACTCAGTTTGAAAGCCCAGCTCGAATCACCTGAAGTTGTAAGTTATATACAGTGTTACCACACGAAACGCGGAGGGAATGGCTAGCGAGGTATCACTTCTTTTATGGGTCACTGTACCTGAGAGCGGAGCTCATTTACTTTCCTCTTCTCCGTTATGTTTGGAAAAGTTTTGAAATGAACCATCGTCATAACCATACTGAAAAACCTACAGCACCCACCTTCACAGGGTGTATTAGTCCTCACCCTGCTCCACCACCTACCACCAGCCCGCTCACTCCTATCCATCCACCCCAACTAAAACCTTTTAAGGTTTAAAAAAAAATCCCCCCCCCCCATGTCATACAACACCCATCTTTGCCGGGTGTACTCGTCCTCCCCTGACCCACCACATACTGTATATACCACCTCCCTATCCCACCCACTCCTCTCCACCCATCTCGTTCACTCTATGCTACATTGTCTCTGACTTATTTTTCTGTATCATCATCATCATCATCATCATCATCATCATCATCATTATCATCACCCCAGTACACTTTCCCAGCAATGCATGGGGTTGAAGGAATACGAACATGTTAAAAGGACGCAAAGCTTTATCGGAGAGCTACAACAAGTTTGCCAATAAAAAAGGGCCATATATATCCATACCCTCATTATTCAAGCCTTCTAAACCATGGACGCCATCTCACAGGCTAAATTATCCACACAAAAATGTATTCATAATGCCTGTGGGATAAACAGTATTGTGTCTGTAATTTCCCATCAAGCAGTTCAGTTACTTTTCAGCTACTAAACTGACCCTTTGGCAACGATCTCGTGCTGTATACTTTATTATTGCTGCCACCAGACGATTTTAGTTTTCAGCTGTGTTGAAATTTTCCGAACTGGAGAGGTCACACCTAACTTTCATTAACCCCTCGCCAATACAGAACTGATAAAGGAGGGATTTTATGGCTGGAGGCATTACTGACATATATACAAACAGACGTCACTATGTTCAAAAAGGTATTAAGGGTGTAAAATATTCTGGGAAATAAAACAAAGATGGTAGTAAAGGAATCCAGCTAATATCCAACGTATAAATTCAATTTTACCAGAAGTGAAGGAAGAGGAAAGTGGGGGATGTGCGGGAGGTGATGGATCAACGGGGTATAAGTTAAACCATACTATTATCATCTGTCACTGTCTCCGGTTTCACCACTTTATCTCCTTAGCCTATATATATAAAAGATGTAGAGGGGTGAAGGGTTATTTGGGTTAACAAAGGACAAAAATGTTTACTTTCCCTAGGATTTCTTTCCTACGGGCACACAAATTATGAGTTCTGAGCCTGAAAGCTCAGGTGTAACAAGATTCTAACACTAGAATACGATGCTAATCTTGAAACAGTGCTATGGAAAAGATGTAGAGTCGTAGTACTGTCGTGCGTCGTCACTGGGCTACGCGAAATATGCTGCTAAATGACAAAATTCTCCACCGGTAAGTTAGACGAACTGTAGCTATACTGAATCACTATTATATGTAGCTGGAGACAAATGCCTTCATGTGGTGGCACCTACTTAACTGACTGACTTAACTGTCTAGTTATACAAACGTCCCTCTAATACTTCCCTATACCCTGAAGGAAGGATGGCGGACTGCAGATAGACAGCTTAAGCCTGCAGTCCACAGGGTTCACATTGCAGATGAACCTGAGGCCACAAGAAGGGCGGCAACAACGCTATTTTCCGATTCACAAACTCTCTTTCCTTGACCAAAGCTGTTCCTAATAACAAGCCTTCAAGCTTGTGGGATCCATTTTTAGCAGAATAAAATCGTCTGGAGTCAGCTGGAATAACTTAAAGAATGTTCCGACTGTGTAAAGGTTAATGGTACACTATATTTACGCTCTTAGCCTCTCAGGTGAGTAAAAATCGTCTTGAGTTGTCCCAACCTTAAGTGTGGGAAAAGGGTGAAGGGACTGGTAGGTAGTGGTCATTGGTGGTGTTGGGTAAGACGGCAGTTTATCAGTGCTGGTGATCTCACTTGACCCCCCTGGCTGTGGACAATGGTGGGGCTTGGCGGGGGCAGAGCAGAAGCATGTCCCCTTCTATCTCCACCCTCCCCTCGTCCATCCTACCCATAGACCCATACCCCTTACAAGTCTGACAGTGGTATATGGATAGCCTATGATTTGGTGCTTAAGGTATACTTTACCCAATTCAGTTTTGCCTAAAACTGCCATTTTCCATCTTGGATGCCGAATCATAACAACAGATACCACTATTAAAGTGTTACGGACAGAACGTAATGTCTTAGTGTTGTCCAATCCTGCCACTAAGTCATATGAACAACTATGTAAATGGACGAAAATCTTAGACTTTTAAAGTGACTGAACTGGAGTCTGGCCCATTATTAGTAGGGGCATATCAGAAGCTTGTCCCCGCTCCCCCTCATCCATCTTCCCCGTAGGCCCTCACACCTTACAAGTCTAGTGGTCATAATATAGGGATCAGTTTAAGGATGGTGATTTTTCAACTCTCTTGGCTAGTTTGATTATTCCCTGCCCTGGTGGCATTGTGCAGAAGTCATGGGTCGGAGACGGCCGTGTGATACTGTGTCATGGATCAGACTCAAAAGGTGATCGGAAGTTTTTCCATCTTGTAAGCGTTGCCATGGTTTCCAGCAACTTCATTTATACATAGAAGACTAAGGTAGACGTGCCTTAGGTTTTTCTACTTCTCGAAACAAGTATAATGGGATTGGTTGTTACCGCCATCCTCTTCCATAGTCTTGTAGCAGTGATTCAAGGGCCCGATTTACAAACAAACTACGCATTAGTTCCATGCCTATCACTTCATATACTTCTTCCTTCACCTTTATCATTGTTTTTCTGTGTCTGCCCTCCTCTCTTCCGTTTCTCCCATCTTTCCTGTCACTTTATATTACTCTTCTTTCCTTTTCTGGTGGCTTTACATTAGGTGACATGCCTAATGGTTTCCTGTAAGCCAGAAACCATTTACAACGCTGGATGGTAACCATATAACTAATCCATACGTGCTCCCTGCGTGTCAAGAAGTGTGTTGGCTGAAGGTTTGTGCCTCTCCCGGTAACACAACCAATTCCGAGGCAAATGGCCATCCCTTATGGGATTATGGGGCCTGGCTATAGATAGATAAATAAACTTCCAATGATTTATTTCTGCAAAAAGTACGAGACATGGAAAGCTTCTGAGCTCTCCTTTTCTTGTCCCTCTTACGAAAACACATCTTGGTAACGACTGGGAACTGATCAATAGTGGATGAAAATCCATGTTGGGAAGGATTTAATATCTGTTTTCTTCTTGATCTGCATTTTTTTTTATTGTTGTTGTTGCCTTCCTGGTAGTACTGTAACAACATCTGCAATGAGAATGCAGTTCTTTGTGCCGTCATTTACGGGAGTCCTTGTCTCATGCTTCTCACATATTATAAAGCAAATACAGTTGCAAAGACTTTCCAGGTATCGTGGAAAAAAATATATATATATGCACACTTGTCATGTGTTTCTCTTTAGTGTGTATACAAAGCTGTTGTAAAGAAATTACCTTACGTTTCTTTGTTCTAAGTAAGTCATTATTTTTGTTAACGTAGAAATATGAGGTGTACCCTGACCCTACTTAGTACACTTGTCTTTCAAAGAAGTATAACCTCTTATATACTTGTGCGTGTGTGTGTGTGTGTGTGTGTGTGTGTGTGTGTGTGTGTGTGTGTGTGTGTGAGAGAGAGAGAGGGGGGGGGGAGGGGTACTGGTGAGAGAAAGTGTGTGTGAGGCAAAAGGATGCTGGCAAGATGAGGGGGAATTTGAGGGTAATGAAAGGGACTACAGTAATATATATAACTGGAGAAGAGGGAGGAGAAAAGGAGAGGGGAAGGGAGACGGGAGAGAAAAAGTAAGGAGCAAAGAGAGGGGGAGAGGAAGAGGGAGTGGTAGAGGGAAAGATGAGAGGATAGGGAAAAGGGGAAAGGTGGTAAGGAAGAGTGTGTGAGGCTGAAGGATGGTGGTAAGATGAGGGGGAATTTCAGGGTAAAGAGAGGGAGGAATGCAAAGATGTGTGACTGGGTGGATCTGGGAGAATATGTGACTGCTGGTGAGACTCGGAGAATATATGACTGCTGGTGAGACTCGGAGAATATATGACTGTTGGTGAGACTGGGAGAATATGTGACTGCAGGTGAGACTGGGAGAATATGTGACTGCAGGTGAGACTGGGAGAATATGTGACTGCAGGTGAGACTGGGAGAATATGTGACTGCTGGTGAGACTCGGAGAATATGTGACTGTTGGTGAGACTGGGAGAATATGTGACTGCTGGTGAGACTGAGAGAATATGTGACTGCAGGTGAGACTGGGAGAATATGTGACTGCAGGTGAGACTGGAAGAATATGTGACTGCAGGTGAGACTGGGAGAATATGTGACTGCTGGTGAGACTGGGAGAATATGTGACTGCAGGTGAGATTAGGAGAATATATGACTGTTGGTGAGACTGGGAGAGTATGTGACGCAAACCCACACACCCACACACACACACACACACACACACACACACACACACACACACACACCCACACCCACACACACACACATCTACAGCCCTCAGGTGATTACTTTATTCCCTCTTCGCAAAAGTTGGCTAACTATGGATTCATGCTTCCCTATTTAGCTAACTGTGCTTACATGGTTTGACTTTTGACCCCCCAAAAGAGAGAAAAAAAAATTCAGTGTGTCTAGACCAGGGGTTCTTAACCTGGGGTCCATGGACCCCTTGGGGGTCCATGGATGAGCTACAGGGGGTCCGTGAAGGTCAAGATAATTGAGAACACTTTCGTGATGCCGTTTGGCATCATTAACAGAAAAAAAAAAAAAAATCGAGGATTCTTGAAGACTTCTGGTGTTCATTGACACAACCCTACCCCCGTCTGGCAAAGAGAACTATGGGTGCTGTGATTCCGTTTGCTACTACATACCTTTGTTAGTCAGGGTTTTCAGCGTTTGTTTCTATCAAACGAAAAGTAGAAATCAACTGGATGTCAAGGATGACATGCTTGTTTCCTTGTCAAAGACCACTCAACAAATTCATCTTCTTATTCAAGCCAAACAACAACCCTGTCACTGTATTGAACTTTTGAGCAGAATTAAAGTTTTGTTTTGTTTAATTTGCACAAGTTGGATGTATTTCATTTTTTCATCGAGTGGCCGTTAGCTTTTCTATGAAAGAGTGGGAAACACTTCTTTGTAAAGACAGTTTTATACTTTGTCATACACTGCGTGAGGTAGTTTTCAATAAAATAAAGTACATTCATTGCATGCAAAATGCTGTGTTTGTGCTTATGTGCATTTTTGTAGGGAAGTGGTTCATAGCTTTCACTAGATTTGCGAAGGGGTCCGTGACTCCAAAAAGGTTAAGAACCACTGGTCTAGACTGAAAATACTGGACAGCGTCGTGGGACAGTGGAATATTTGTAGCTAACCTGAAATAAAATGGCGAAGAAATGAAGTAATACATGATTCATGTTAATTTTGCTCGCTATTGTCTTTCTTTTTCTTTTCCCGTAAGCTTTTGTTCCTCCTCCTTTCTTCTGTATGTGTAGAAAACCTGAAGCATTATCTCTCCCCAAACATTCGCTTCATCACAATAAGAATACATGGAGTATGACGGGAGGGCTGTCTGCTGTGTTTGTTTGCCCTGTAGTTGCGGTGGAGCAGATAATGGCTGTGGCAGTTGTGGCTGTGGATGGAGAATTTGTGGTGGCATTCGTGGTGGTGGTGGTGGTGGTCTGATGTCTGGCTGGTTGTGATGACCAAGCCAGAGGTAGGAGAAAATTTTGTGACAATCACGAGCAAAACCTCGCCGGCAAACCTGAACCAGCATTGTGTCTTGACGTTCATATTCCTTATATTTTATCTCCGAACGTGAGATTTTTCTTTCTTATACATTTTTGTTGTGTGCCTCACTTTGCTGACATAGAAAAGTATTTCATACGAGTATAACACCTTCCATCCCCACAGACGACAGGGAAATGTCAACGAAATTTTGGGTGTCATAATACACTCGATTAAGAAAGTGTGGTTGCCCATTTTGCTCAAAATAACCCGACACCAAAGACGATGAGTAGAACTTGATGCAAAATATCAGATGATCAAAACCCATTTTGGCAGTCCTGCTTCGATGAGGATGTCATATATTGCCTGTTTGTGAAATTTCCTAACTTATTCATACCAAATAAATACAGCATATGAACGTCAAGACGATGGTATAATCATCTCGGGCATCATTAACAATATTAATGGTTTATTGAACCTCGGGATCCCTACAGCACCACACGTTCTCTATCGTGTCTACGGGAAGCTCTAATTCTAAGTACGGGATGTATTCCAAACTATTCAGATTGTTTCCACACAGCTGGTACTGTTAACTGGGGGAAACTGATAATTATGTTCCACAGGTACCAATGGAACCTGAACAGGTACACCAACGACCAAAAGGTCACCGACACTTCTCTGTCCGCCGTGGCAATGGAAGGTGTTACAGGAACTATTTTAATATGACAGGAATGTGAAGGAAACTACAAGAGTTTGTGTTGGAAAAATACTCTGTCGTTTGATGATGAATGAAAAAGACTGAAGGCAAGACACATACTGGAAGAGGACTGTCGGCGAACGTTTGTAACAAGTGCTTTTATTCTCCAGTGCTGCACGGTGACACAAACTTGTATATACTTCTTAGAATAAAGACAATTATTCTACCAAAGATTTCATGCTCGGATTTGGTTCTGATAGCTATTCATTTATTTTCTCATTTTTTATAATTTCTTGTTTTGAATAAAAATCATCTGAAAACAGCAAGAATGAAACAACAGACGTCATTATACAAAACAGTTAACATTTCCTGGGCTGAAGTGTGAACTAGTCCCAAATTAATGATGAAGGTTGCGTCTGAAATACGGAAATAAAAATATGTGCTCCGACACTTTACCACGTCATTCCTGTGCTATGGTGAGGTAGCCTAGGCAGGGTTGGTGGTGGCCGAGCAGTAAAATAGTGGGCCACAGGCCGGAAGGACTAGGACCTTAGCTAAGGTGAACAATCTGAGAGTTTGAATTTGGCTACGGATTGACTCATATCCCTAAGACTAATCAATATCTCAAAAAAAAACACACACGCACACACACACAAAAAAAAAAAAAAAAATCACAGCAGCACCGAATGAGACAAACTTAGCTTGTATTCGATGTAGACTAAGGATAATATAGCCAAACTAGTGATATAATGTGTGTGGCGCCATGTGATGCGTGTAGATGGACTACCAGGTAGTAGAAAACAACTGTCTTTCACCATATGCCCAGAATCAGCTACAGTTTCAGGATTTGAATTTCATGAAATCAGGCTTTACTGATCTACCAGGAGACCCGCCGACATGTCGTAAAAATACCCCCGCTAATACCAATACACCAGTCCTGTATGAGATAGCCCTAGCATGTATTCAGTATGGACGGTGGGTGTTAGTGCCGAAATGGTGACATGTAAAGAGGTGTATGGTATGTAGGAGGACTACTGGGCCTTGATAGCAGGCTATGAAGCCTATGCCCAGACTCGGACACATAAAAAAAAAAAAATATCATCAAATCTAGGAATTAACCATTTTTCTTACG
Source organism: Coenobita brevimanus (assembly GCF_032717465.1). Lineage (NCBI taxonomy): Eukaryota > Metazoa > Arthropoda > Malacostraca > Decapoda > Coenobitidae > Coenobita > Coenobita brevimanus. The sequence continues at coordinate 16,886,907 of NC_137067.1, read as the reverse complement.
GTGTCCCTTAAACCGTTCAGTGAGAAGATGTGACTGATATTTTATTTTTGAAACCTGTAGACTATAATGTTAGCCTTGAATGATGTTTCTTACTGGAGTAGTTAATGGGGGTAATAGGTAATTCCTCTATTTCGAAAAGTCTCTCGTCAGCTGAATAATATCGTCTGGAGACATCAAAACCAAAATAATAATGAACATCTTATCTAAGTGGCATCAGCGACAGGTGGTAACGACAGGTATTTACCTAATGACTCCTGACCACCACATACGCACTCAGACGTGCTGGTGTGGACGCAGCAATGTCTGTACTGAGTCTTGTGTTGGCTGCGCTACTGCGGTGCGTCACTCACACTTATAATTTTAGTTACTTTTTACAACCACACTTTTTACTTGCATATGAGAGCGTAGCGTGCTTAATTCCTATTTCTTATTATTCTTGCTTTTAACAGTTACCTTCTGTCCGAGAAAATTCTGAATTTAACCATCAGTACGTCTCAACAGGTCAGCCTACAATACCCATCTTCACAGACTAATGTCTGTGCCCTACTTTATCCTAGCCGTCATGCCATCAGTTACTCTGCACCCAACCCACTTATTTTTTCCCTCATCCACAAACAAAACTTCCAAGGTAAATCTGTTACTCACAGCTTCCCATCATCAACGATCCCTTCATACAACCCAAATTTTCACAAGGTGTACTAATCTCTCTCTGTCTCACCACCACCACAATTTTAGCTCATCTCACCTACTCCTTTCTGCTCATCCCACCCAGATTTGCTGCTTCACCTTTGACCTGCACCTCACCGGCATACCTACGACACCCTCGGCACACCCCACCACCCATCATCATCCCAGCCCACAACTCGCTCAACTGTCTCTGCATACCGCACCCATTCCTGAGGGCCTTCCATACACATATATCACCTATTTATGTACGCACACCCACGCACAAAAACACTCGCACACGCTCTTGCACACACTTTCCCATATGTGCTCTCTCTCTCTCTCTCTCTCTCTCTCACACACACACACACACACACACACACACACACACACACACACACACACACACACACACGTACAACCCCTAATCTCCAAACACACTAATCACACACGAGATGAGAAACACACCAGGGAACAGATAACTTTCTTTTTCTCTCCTTCCTTCTCTGTCAGGCAGACAGGTAAACTCATTATTAAACATCATTAATCACTTGGGTACACAAACCTGACAAACGCTGGCCGATAGTGCTGCTTCACTGAGTCCCACAATGCCCCATATTGCCACTGGACTGGGTTGTATTGCAGGGACTGTGATGGAGATTGAACTGCATTGTATTGCTGAGGTTGCGATGGATATGGCGATTAGGACGTTCATACCTTTTTTCCATCTCCTAAAGAAGCCTTTAATCCGACCAGGGAGCAGTGAACGTGTCCAAGTAACGAGGTTTGGTCCATCTGGTCGTATTCACGTTGGCTTACAGATTTTGTAACACCTCTTCCTCTACGCAACATTTTGCCAATTACACGTCATGTTCTCTCTATATAACCACATATCTATAAATAACCAAATCCCCGATGATATGGGTCTACACGTGTATATATATCTATTTATAACCACATACACAATGATATAGGCCTGCATGTACAGATATCTATATATAACCACATACACAATGATATAGGTCAACAAGTACGGATATCCATATATAACCACATACACGATATAGGCCTAGGTCTACATGTATACTGTAATATATAACTAAAATCAAGTGACGAGGAAGGGCCGCTGCGCTAAGTCAATGGCAATGCAACTGTTAATCCGCGAAACATGACCGGGATGTAATGTGCCTTGCCTCTATGGAATGGTATGTATCTCTCTCTCTATCTATTGCTTGATACCGCATCCTGTGAGGGGTGGCCTGGACCAAAGGCCGTCCCGGCGTTTCGGTGCAGTAATAATGGGAGTAAAGGTGGCTGGCAATGGGTATAGGGTGAGTTGCATGATGATGATGGGAATGGAAAGGGTTAATGGATTTGTACAGTAACAATGGTGACGGTAGAAAGGATGGGTCCGTTGTAATGGAAGATGCAATAATGTGACACTGGTAATGCTATGGAACAGTGATGTGTAAAAGAGAATAACGAGAATAAGGAAAGTGATTACGATTCCATTAGTGATAATGACAATAAAATATGCAGAATGACAATTTGCAATATACCACCAAGTCGATTAAACACCTCTAGGAGCGAGGCCTTGTAGCCACCTCGCCACTCGCTGTGGCGAGGTGGCTACAAGGCCTCGCTCTTAGAGGTGTTTAATAGACCCTGTGGTATATTGATAATGACAATGCTGGAATGTATGGACGAAAGAGCAGATGCTGATGGTAGAAAATAACTACGCGGGACGTATAAAAAAGGAAGTTCATGATAAAAAGGTGAAGATGACAATGGTGGAGTGTATCAACCAGCAGAGTATGGCAGAAAGAAACTGCAAGCTGGTATATTTAAACAGCTGAGATTAAGACTGAAAAGGGGGCTCGATAAATTGGTTGAAAAACTGAAAACAGTGAAAAATATTAGTGAATGGTTGAAAGCTGTATGATGAGATGGCTTCTGTGGCTCAACAAGCCTCTTACAGTCAACAGACCGCGTCATATATGTACAAATATCATCGCTTGGGCGCTAATACCCACTGCCCACACTGAAAAATAAGGAGCTTGGGCTATCCATTCTGTGACAATATTAGCGACGATGCTTTTGCGGCCCCAGCCTGGAAAGTCTCAAGTCTTTTTGGTTAGCAGTCCACTGCACTCATATATCAACAAATGCCAATGGTAGAAATGAGTTGTAATGTGTAAAGAGAAACGAAGGATGATGATCGTGAGAAAATTCGTTAATAAAAATGAAAAAAAAAAAAAGTTTTCAGGAGCCGAATGCTACTCGCCCTCCAATATATGTCGTTGGATAAGGTACAAATTACCTACAAAATGAATTTGAAGAAAATTCGCAAAATTTTACGGAACTGAGTCACTGCGTTTCGGAAAAAGCCACTCCATATTAAAAAGCATATGGCGGCTGGCATTCGGCCATCATTGATAAAATCCACACCAAAAGTAATAGGCTTCTGCACATCCACATAGTTGCTATTTCCCGAAGGTTTGGTGAAAATTATTCCGCAACTTTCTGAGATATGTTGAGAACAGATACACACACAAAAAGAGAGAGAGACACACAGATGCTGGCAAAACCATTATTGCTCTGCCTTGCTAAAGGCGGGCAATAATAAGGTCACAAAATGAACAAAAAAGATCTCAACAACAGTCGGTGAAAACTGTGTGACTGAGATGGCATCAGTGATTTTACTGATGAGAACGCTAACTGTGGTGCACTGTTGGTAGCCTACAGTGCAAGTTTTTACATTAAAAAATAAAAATTCTCATTTTGGTCTCAGGATCCACTCAGTGCAAAGAGATGAACAAAAATACATCCACATCTTGAAGTGTTTCACATAAAAAAAGACATCTTTGTTAACTGCATCCACACCTGCAATATTGCTAAGAGAAATAAATACTAATTTACAGGAGGAGGGGGGGGGGCGAAGGGTGAACTGTGAGGTCTCATCTGCTCTAAACTCTGGTCCTGGTGAAGGTCTACTAGTTTGCAAAATTTCGTGAACATATGTAAAAACTATGGCAGTGTCCCTCCCCCACCCTCTGGGGGTGGCCATCGAGGGTACCACCCTGCTTAAAATATGACTGAGGTGAATGTCTACCAGCATGCAAAATCATGTGTTTGAGAGTGAAATACCATGGCCTTGCATAAAACCTTTGGCCAAGACCTCAGGAGGTTGCACCCCATGCCCCCGTGTGGAGTGGCCTTTAGGGTTTCACTCTGCTTAAAACGTGACTCCAACAAAGATTTACCATTGTGCAGAATTTCATGTTATTACGTAAAGAAGAAAATGCACACATGGTACTGTTACCCTGGGGATCGCCCCCTCCCACCCGTGGACAGGTCATGGGGAGGTTCCGCCCCACCTAAAACATGGCCTGGATAAACGCCTACCAATATGCAAAATTTTGTGTTCCTAGGTTAAAGGCTATGTCCGTGGATAATGGCTTTGCCAGGGACCCCCGAGGACCACCTCCTGCACCATATGGGGTGACCCTCAGCGATTCCACCCTATCAAAAACGTGGTCAGGGTAAACATTTATCAGCAGGTAAAATTTCATGCCTTTTGGTTAAAATCATGGCAGTACATATCGACTTTGTTTGAAACCACTTGGGGAGGGGTCACCCTTCCTCTTCCCCCCATTGGGGGCAGCCCTCGGGGTTCCTAACATGCTTATAACCTGGGGCCTGTGATGCTCTACCACTGTGCAAAAATTCATGATCTTATATCAAGAACTGGCCGTGCCCAAAGGTTCTGGGTGGGACACCTGGGAATCGCAGGTGGCCCACGGGGGTTCGACTCTGCCTGAAACTTGACCCTGGGGAAGGTCTACCATTGTGCAAAATTTAGTTTTCCAAACACTACTCCTATAAAGACTGGATCCCATTCCTGAAGAAAGTACATTAACTCAGTGAGTGAGTGAGTCATTTAGGGACATGCATTATGTTTGGCAGACCCTGTGGGTGCAGGAAAAAGCTGCGATGCATATAAAATATGGTGTGGTGATGGGCCAGCATTAGAACAGTCCCCATCCCCACGCATACAACTATGATGCAGATGCGATGCATGGTGCAGGTTAATGCAGGTTAATGGATACAACTGACTCATCTTGGTGCTGGTGTTGCAGGAGTGGGACAGGTGGATGGCTGCTAACTAGTATCAATACTTTCTTCACAACCTGGAGTGGAACTGGGTCAACGTATCCCAAAGTCCCGTTAAATCAGGAGTCAATGAGGGACTACATAGGGCTCCATTCTGTTTCTCTCTCTCTCTCTCTCTCTCTCTCTCTCTCTCTCTCACCTCTCTTGCGTCTTTTTCTTCTTGCCATCTCCTTTCATTCTTCTGCAAAGATGTATGTTGATGACGACGACGACGACGACGATGACAATTATGATGATGATGTATATAGAACTACACTGACATCAGAGGAGTACAAGCAGGAACAGAGCTGTTAGGCCTTTCTTGGGTCTCTACTTTAGGGAAGACCTTGACTACGGTAACTGATCAATGACTTCGTTATTAAGGACAGCAATGAAGGATGGATTCGCAATTTAGCAATCCCTCTGTGAGATGCAGTGTGAAGGAAAGGAGGGAGGAACTGCTGTGAGGGAGCAATGAGGAACACACACACACACACACACACACACACACACACACACACACACGACAAGAGAGGAAGAGAGAGAGAGAGAGAGAGAGAGACAGGGAGACAGACAGACAGACAGACAGACAGAGACAGAGTGTGTGTGTGTAGTCAGTGCTGATGACAAGGGTCTTTGTGACGCTGGTAATGACAACTTGCAGGATGTAAAAAGTGCATCATCTGAGAGACAAATCCTGTTACACTGGTGTTACCTGGAGGCTGAGTCCTGCTGCTCTCTCCACCCATCTTAAGCCCCAGTCACACTGCAGGTACGACTTGTGGCAAACCTGAATATCACTAAACCAGTCCCCGACCACAGAGGTCTCCGAGCAGTCGTGCCACTGATCGGCTATCGGTGGTCGTCCAGTGTCTGACCAGTGTCCATCCAATAGGCGACTGAGCGGCGACCATGGCCAGGTGCACACAGATCAAGACACCGACGGGTGGCTGGCTGGTTGTCGGCTGGCTGCCGACAAACGGCGGCTGGTCCGCATCCTGTTGCAGTTTAGACCATGACCACTAGACCGACACCAGCCATGGATTGGTGGGCGGCTGGTCTCAGTCCAGCCCACCACCTGTCACTCAACCGATCACCGGCTGGACAGAGGCTGGACTTCAACCACCACCCCAAAGAGGAGGCTTGTGGACGGTGGCCAACGCAGTCCAGTTGTCGCCTTGATGGAGTGCGGACAGCGACCGGCCTCCGTCCGGATGGCAACCACTGCTTAAAAATCAGGTGTCGCCGACCAGTCGCAGTCCGTAAGCCAGCCAGACACAGTCCAGCTGCCCACCGGGCGGCATCCGTGCCACGACATCAGTGGTCACGGGGAGGTTTTTTGTGCAGCACGAAAAACCTTGTAACAATTCTTTGGTTGCCATGGTTGCCTGCGGCTAGACCAAGCCATATGAAGATCAGTCTTAAACCTCACCAAAATCACCCACGATTTTACAGGTTGCAGGTGGTTTGTGATAAGTCGTACCTGCAGTGTGAGTGGGGCCATAATGTGAAGGAAATGTGAGGTAAAAAAGGTATTAACACTGCTGGTAGACATATAAGCCTCCCCAATACAGCATTAAGCTCTACTTATGGACACACTCCTTTCACTTCTTCCATCAGTGTGTCCTAACCTTTCCAAAATATCAAATGCTGCTCCCAGTTCCATCACACCACTCTATGGATGCCTCAGTAATTGTCATTATTTAAATTGCAGCTCAATGGTCCAGTGGTTGGATCCCAAAGAGACATTTTGTGGTTCATCGATCGCGTAATGCCATCAGAGGAGGTAGGATGGTCATGTACCCTTGACAAACGTTCTAAGTTCCAACAACCTAACTTCGGCCCTTACAGCTTGAAGAGGATAATACGTTCTTATGTAGTTACCGTTACCTTAACTGGCTTTGAGTCCTAAACCTGTTACCTTTCGGAGTTGCACCAGACAGAACCACATGAGGCTTGACACAGTGCCCATTTAATTAAGGGTCATCACGACGGGGAAAGTATTCATCAGGTGCCGCCCATGAGGAGGCGAACCCCTTTCACTGCTAAGAGACAGGATACGCTCAGTGGATGAGGGAGTAGCCGCTTTATATGGCCTGTATTGTAAGTGGCTATCTTACTCACGCCCTCACTTTCTCTCGCTGGCTGTTTTTCTTACTTGCTAGCTTCCCCCCACACTTACTGCCCTTCCCCCTTCTTCTGTAAGGGTAACCAATTAAGCCAGCACACAAGCCTAAGTCCATCGCTCTTTGTGCATCTCATGGCTATTTAACGTTCGAGAGTGAATCTCCTCTACCCGGCCACTTTCCCTCACCAAACTCCACTGTCCATATGCGGTCCCCCTTGTGCAAATTCATTACTCTGTGCGGCAAACAGGCAGTTTCCACATTATTAATCTTCCTTGTGGTTCTGGTGTGACTGGAAAGGCTGGCGGATAATGTGTGTGTACTACTTGCTCCCTGTGTATTTGTGGATGATGGATGCAGATGTGGATGACGTTTGCCTGTTTATGTGCATCTGGGTGAGTACGGTGTTGGCATTCACCACATGTGGCTCGTTTCAGCTGTCTGACGACGATGAGAATCTTAACTATTTTACTTCTGCTGCCGCCAGGAATATATCATTTTTAGCACTCGCTCTCTTGTTTATCTCGCAAACAGAAAAATACCGAAAAGGAAATTACTATATACCGCATGTTAATCTACACATAGATGTATTTAAGACCTGGAGACTTCGTAACATTCCTCCTCTGCGATTATGTCTTATTAAATCTCAGTATTTCCTTGTTCGTTAGCCAAGTGATGCAAACGAAGTCACTGATCAAGAGACGTAAATAACCTGTAGGACATTATCAAGGTGTAACAAGCAAACTTATTCACAAAGGAAGAGGAACTATAAAGTCTCCTATGCAACCAAGAATCTAACTTGCCATATACACCCTGGCATCGTATCCCGTCAGAGGTGACCTGAACTTAATGACATTATGTGGTCTTGTCCTTACTCAGTAACAACCCATCTTCCCACGACACACCATCCTCTGCATCAGTAAGAAATCAACATGCAAACTTATACGACCATACATTTCATAATCGTCGTATATATATATATATATATATATATATATATATATATATATATATATATATATATATATATATATATATATATATAAACGGAAGTCCGTAGCTGTATTTTCAGTTGTAAGTCAATTAACTTCAAAGAGTTTGTGTGTAACTACAGTAAACGGTTCCTTGCTCTGTCTCAGAGGAAATTAAATATCTGACCTAACCATGCTAACTACGAAAACCTGAAAATGCGAATTACTGATAGATATTTAGACTTCATCAAATCATGAAAAAAGGTTGAAATTTAGCTTTATTTAATCAGAGAATTATATATATATATATATATATATATATATATATATATATATATATATATATGATTTATTGGCAGGGACTGCACAGATATCCGGGATGGTGAAATGCGTGAAACTGACAAGAAAGGCGCCCAAATTGTTATGGGGCTTATCACCAAACCGGCAGAAAGGAGGGACAGAGGAGGAACTGAATAATAAGTAAATTTTAAAAGAATGAACAAGTGTTGGGACTTTTTGCGGGTAGCGGACAATCACAAACAAAATTTTAACCAGCATATAAAGCATCCAGAACATAAACATTACCACAGAGTACGACGTCAGCTAGGACAAATATCGGCGTCCATAAATTTTTTGGAGGAAGGGGACGATGGATGTGCGAACGTACTTTCTCAAATCTGCTGCATCTTTATCCCTTTTCTATCACTACTTCAATGGTCACTGCTCATCTGAATTGTCTGCTAGCATTCCTCCACCTATACCACGGGCGCGTAGCACCCGTCTAGCAGCAAACTCTCATCGCTTTTCTGTCCAGCTCTCTAATGCAAGAGTTAACCGTTACTCCCAGTCCTTCATTTATGCAACAGGTCAACTCTGGAACTGTCTCCCTCTGTCTGTATTTCCTGCTAGCTATGATCTCCAGTCTTTCAAACGCAGTGTGTCCAGGCATCTCGAAATGATCGGATCTTGAATTTGGCTATCTCTTGTATTTAGTTTTTCTCTTGGAAGGAACAGTTATTGCGGTCTTGTGGCCTTTGGTTCCTTCTCCCTAGTATTAAAAAAAAAAAAAAAAAAGTGGTGTTCGTGTTGGTGTGACGGAGTGATGGTCATGTAGGACAAAAGTATGAGGGTCACGCAGGACATCCATTATCACAGGACACCTCACACCGGTTTGAAAACACTTCTGTTCTTACATGGTACAACTTGGTAATGTTTTATCTTAAGTTTGAACATCCAATTCTTAACACGTTCTGCCACCCTAAAAAGGCATTTTTCTCCTGGAACTCACCCAACTTATCTGCCTAGTAGGGTTTGGTTAGTATTTCTCCATTTCCTTGATTTCGTTACACATTCTCAACAACCAGCTCTTTTCTCTTACTCAATAACTCCTCCTAATTCTCCTCCTGTCATTAATCCGCTGGACAACTCCCGCTTTTACACAAACTGAATGTCATCCGTTCATCTATCTCCCCCCCCCCTCCATCTTTATAGAAATTAAATGTACTCCTTTTTATTCATTAACGCGTTCAAACTAATCGCAGTACAAGCTAAATTTACTCTTGTCATCCAGATGCTTCTGAGCGTTTAAAGTTTTCACCATTCATTCTTGCAACATAATCATACGCCTGACACCCAACCAGTTATCACCATGGTAACATCAACTGGACATTCACATAAGGCCTGTCTGACAAAACCTGTAACTTACACTGAATATCTTCGCCTACTCCACGTTTCAGTCTTTCAACCCGAGGACGTTCTGTTTTACTTGGCTACAACCTGATGAAGTTATTAAGCCTAGTTGAAATCTTTTATGGTGTTTCTTGCCCCCTTTATTATGAGAGGTTTTCTTGACGTGTAATAAAATCGTCAGGAGGTAGTGAGATGAAAATAACAGACACGTCACCGTAGAAAACATGGTAACCCCTTCAGTAAGATGACGCCAGGAATCCCTGCACCATGAAAGTTTCTTGACAAGATGATTTGATTCGTATTGTAATGAAAAAAACAAAAAAAAATCGTGTCGAAGGGAATAATACATGACATTCACAAGATATGGGGAAGTGAGGGTCATATACTCTGACGAAATACTCAACCTGATCTCAGGTAAGGCTTATACAATGATTCCCATACATCCCCCCCAACACACACACACCTGGTCACCGTAAACCATATCATTGTGCCAACATGTTTTTTGTTACTGCAACCACCAGATGCTCATCTAACTTCACATATTGCCTAATACCCATTTCTCCAACATCCACCCAACTTTGACGCACCTGACCACCACATACCACCAACCTCACATACTTCATCAGAAATTTGGTTAATTCATCTACAAAAGGCCTCAATTCACCAACATCCACCCAGTCCCCACGCACCTGATAACTAGACAGCCTACCACCCAGCTCACACACTATACCTGGTCCTTGATGACTGGCCAAGTGGGAGAGTGCTCCACTATCGCTTGAAGGGACCAGAGATCGATCTCAGGCTGGGGCAGGGGACATTTTCTGGAGATAAATACTGTCAGAACTGTCCTAACAATCTTCCACAAGCCCCAGTGATATGTCCAAACATACTGTATATACCTCCGATAATATCATGACAATATTCATCACTGACGCCTCCTTATTTATGTTTTTTTTTTTTTCTTTTAATGAAGGAAGGAGGAACCCAAAGCCAGAAGCCTGTAAATTGTTTCCTCCAAGAAAAAAAAAAAAAAAAACAAGATAAGCGAGCCAATTAAAGAACTGTTCATTTCGAGATGCCAGGACACACTGCAGTATTGATGCTGGGTTACGGTGCCCAAATGCCGACATATAAAAGTGTGTGTGCTGGTCTCGCGAACAGACTGTGTACTCAGTCCTGAGTCTGATTATATATATATATATATATATATATATATATACTACCTATGGCATATCAGGCACTGAGCCGTATTCTCACCAGGTCAGATTTCGTAACACCTCAGTGATGTGGTTTGCTTTTAACATCTTAATATCCCCTTGTGTCAGTGGCATTAACTATGTCAATATAAAATGTATATATATATATATATATATATATATATATATATATATATATATATATATATATATATATATATATATATATATATCGCTCAAGAGAAAGATATGGTGTAATATTAAAAAATCTCTAAGGAAGGGTTGCCAGGAAGTGTCTATGACAAGGACAATACGACTCATTAGGGAGTCAGATCAGCAACAGACACACCACTTGGTCACTGCTTCACGGACTTCATCACTAATCACTTCATCACTTCATCAACCTGTCATGCCAGACCCCATATACGTAGCTGATATGGTAGGATTAATGGAGTGCCATAGAGATAGATGTGCCCAGTGTAGCCAGAGTGGTAACTGAGTACACCTTCATCTGTCTCTCTTACTTAAGTACTGGATCCAAGAAATAAAGATGTTGCCAATAAAAAATAAGTTGCATACTTGAGAAGAGAAGTTTATAACCCAGGCTGACCGCTGATGTCTTTTGTTGCTTTATTTTTGTTACCTGCAAAAGATTAGGGGACACCTCTTGTAGGGAAGGGGTTAATGAAGGCTATATCGAGCGTCTGCAGTTCCAGTGATCTCTCTTGGGCTGATCCTTCAATCCAATGACGTATTTATTCCAGTCTTATTATTTCCATACGGCATTATTTAGCTTAAGAGAGGCTTGTCAAACAGGAAAGGTTAGATATACGGTAACCCCAACTCCTTTCACACTACACATGAATAATAATCGATGAATAAAATCGTCTGGTGGTAATGGGAGTAAATAAAAAAAAATCGTCGTAGTGAAGGGGTGAATATTAATGTTGGGTATGAAGGAAAAAATTATCGTGATGAAATGGCTAAATAGAAAACTATGGAGTATTTATCATTTATACTTTCCTTCCCACTGTTTTATTGTTCACTGTGTGTTTTGTTTTCCTTAAATATTGCTACTAACATTAGAAATAAACTTACAAACATCTGGTCAAAGTAATGAAGCAAGTGAGAAATGACAATATTCACGTTTGTATAAACAGCAGCCAGTCACTCATAGACATTTAATTGGAAATTATGTAGCCTTTCCTGGAGAATGTCGGTGTCGTATTTTTGAACATTTTAATTTGATATATTATGCGTAGTGTTTTATTATATATAACAACAACCAAACCCAAAGCTAATACAGTAATGTCAACCACAACACACTGATATTCACGATGTACCGACGTTTATTACATATCCAGTACTAAAATATACACTCGTCTGACATCCTCCCTGTATTGTAGTTTATGTGGCATTTGTTAGTAGGATATCCACCTTATCTGCCACAGTTGGTTTGTGTTCTAATAATTCATAAATATTTATGTATTAATGCATCGTACAGTGACTTGACGTTTTTGGATCATCGTGTTCAGATCAAGTTAATGGACACAGTGTTAACTCTAGTAAGACCATGTGATGTAATCGTCTGGGGATAGCAAGCATAAAGCAGTTAAAAATTTAAGTCATCAGAAAGTTAGTGGAGATCGTCTTTTATCACTTGGCTATAGTAATAATAAAGAGTTCTGGTACTATCGTAGGATAGGAGAAGACAGGCCACTCTACAGCGGAACAAAATCGTCTGGCAAAAGCAACAATACACGAGTTAATAAATATAGGAAATCTCGTCAAATTACTGGCCATCTCTTTTAGCCCTCACTATATACGACAAAGGGCCTCTTCTATGTTAAATAAATTCCTCTGAAGCTGGCAAGAATAAACAATCTAATGGTAACACGAAGAAAAGACTTTGGCTGTATCAGGACTAAACCAGTTATTTGTGTATTCATCATCATCATCATCCCTAATCTTATTCCCATGTAAAACTATAAGGTAACATCAGTAATGAAGCTCATATAATCCAGAAAGATGATTACTAGTGTGTGTGTGTGTGTGTGTGTGTGTGTGTGTGTGTGTGTGTGTGTAAAATTTTCAAATGAAAGATGCATACACACAATATAAAACTGTACTGGTATCTGCTTGACTGCCCATACGAATGTGCGTGTTGTTTATAAGTCTATAACACCGCATTAATTTGCCCCAAGGACATACACAAGAATATTAAGGTGTAAGATAACAAATATATCGCTGAGGAAGAATTGTAGCAAAATTTCCGACGGCCACTACATTACGGCATAACATCTCATAGAGGAATGATAATCGTTGAATGGTCAGTGGGCACAGCATTACCCTCTACCTAGTGGAAGGAATTTTGAAGGATCAGGCGACACAGACAACACATTTTATTTCTACGTGGAGGAACACTAATTCGACGCCAATACTCTGTCCACATTAACCTGGCCCAAAACTGCTATCTCCTCATCTTAAATGCTAAGTCGTAACGAGTAATTAAAACGGGAATACGATTACAGTCAAATGTTATGGAAAAGATGTAGAGCCATAGTGTTGTCTTACTTTGCGACTGAACGACATGAAATCAACTCCAAAAGGATGAAAATCTTCACCAAGTTAAGGCTGAGGAAGTAAAGTGGGTATAGCACTGGCAGACAAATTCAATGTCCAACATGACATATATGACAATGTGATGTTTTATAATCTTATATACTGCATAATAGGAGTGAATACAGGACACAACTGAAGAGGAAATACAGCATAAAAATCGCTAAGTAGGAAGATACAACAGGGCAGGAAATGAAAGAGACTCATACAGGGCACTAAAAATTATGGGAGTGTGGTTGCATGTCAAGGAATGTAACTATTGCATAAAAGGAATGAATACACTACAGATGAAGAGGAAATACAGCATAAAAATCGCTGGAAGATACAACGGGGCTAGAAATGAGAAATACTCATTCAAGGCACTAAAAATCTTGGGAGCGTGGTTGGATGTCAAGGTATCTGTGTTTGTTCAGGGAGAAAACTGGCGGCTGATGATGCTCGCGAGATGAGTAGTGGGAGAAGAGTCAATACGGGAGACCAGTGGACCATGGAAAGGGAAAAAAATATTATGAAAAATGAGTGGATGGAGAGAATGGAAGAGACATCCCTTTCTCTTTGTAGTTAGTCAGTCGTGCATTTAAAAAAGATGGGGAGGAAGCATAAAAACAAGAAGGTATAATAATAATAAGTGAAAGCCAATATACTTTAGCTTGAGGATTAAAATGTGGGATATGAACACTAAAAAAAGAGGAGAAAATGACCCGCAGAAAACCGGTGAAAGGAGTCACAGAATTGAAAATATATTATATATATATATATATATATATATATATATATATATATATATATATATATTGTAGAATATTTTAGAGATTATAACAGGGGACACTTTTCGTAGAGAAGAGGCTGATAAGAAGAGGGTGAGAGGAAGGGAGGCGTAGGAGGAGGAAGAGGAGGAAAGGAAACAGGGAGAGGAGAGATGAAGGGGGACTGAAGGAGAGAGAGAAGGAATATGAGGGAAGGAGACAGGTCATACAGTGTGAGAGTGGCGGGGAAAGTGAAGGAGAGAGAGTGTGGGAGACAATATGCGTAAGGGAGGATAATGAAGATATGGAGGAATAGATATAGGGAGGGAGGGAGGAACAGATGTAGGGAGGGAGGGAGGAACAGAAAAAGGGAGGGAGGGAGGAATAGCAAGAGGGAGGCAGGGAGAGGGAGGATGGGACAGTATATATGGGAGGCAGGGAGAGTGACTGGGGATGGGCGAGTGAGAGAAGAAATGGTGAGAGATGCAGAGGGGGTGAGGAAGTAGAAGAGGAAGGCAGGAAGGAAGAGTGGGGAAGACAGGGAGGGAGAGGAAGGCAGGGAGTTTGAGGAAGGCAGGGAGAATTAGAAGGAGAGAGAGAAGGGTAGCAAGGAGAAGGCAGAGAGTGAGTGAGTGAGGTAGGTAAAGAAGGGTAGGCAGGGAGGAGCGAGGCAGGATGAAGGGAGGGAGGCAGGATGAAGGGAGGTAGGCAGGATAAGGGAAGGGAGGCAGGACGAAGAGAGTGAGGCAGGATGAGGGAAAGGAGGCAGGATGAAGGGAGATAGGCAGGATGAGGGAAGGGAGGCAGGATGAGGGGAGGGAGGCAGGATGAGGGAAGGGAGGTAGGATGAGGAGAGGGAGGCAGGATGAGGGGAGGGAGGCAGGATGAGGGGAGGGAGGCAGGATGAAGGGAGGAAGGCAGGATGAGGGAGGAAGGCAGGATGAAGGAGGAGAAGCAAGGAGGGGTGAGATACAGAAAAAAAAAAAACACACAAGATACAGCACGAGTGGAGGTAGGCAGCCTCAAGTAAGACTGGAGGGGAGGTAGGGAGGTGGTAGAGAGGGAGGTGGTAGGTAGGGAGGTAGTAGGCAGGGAGGAGAGAGGCAGGGAGAGAGCTGGGCATGGTAGGTCTTCTGGAACGAGCGGCCTGAATCGCCTGCCCCACCCCCTATGCCTCACCCCAAAATGCTTCACTCCCTCTGCCTAACCTCACCCTCGCTGCCTGATCTCACCTTCGTTGCCTCACTCTCCCTGTCTCAGTCTTTCTTCCTCACTTGTCATTATAATCATCATCATTTTCATCACATACCCTCTCTCTGGATAGGTAGGGTAGAAAAAAAATAAAGCAGCAGCAGCATTGTATAGAGGAAGGAAAACTATCAGCAGAGTTCCCACTGAAATAAGCCACACATCATTCAGGCCTTGTAAATTCTCTCTCTTCTTCACAGGAAAACAGTCCACATAACCCACGATCATCCAGTTCTCGTAATTCCTTCAGTACAAGAACGTCTTTTATTCAGTTCAGGTTATTTGATTTCAGGGTGACTCATCAAACAGGTGGAGAGACACCTGCATAAAGCCTTCATTAACACCTTCAGTCTTACAATACCTTCTCTGAGTTGTAGAAAATCGTCTAGCAGTAGCCTGATTAACCCTCTGCGCGCATGGATTTCTTTCGACTGGACAAAATCGTCCTGAGTTTGCCTAAATATTTCTTGTGTTTACCGGCAGCCAAGAAAATGACTTGAGATGATTTCTGAAGGTCTGGCTTACTACAACAGGAATTTCTATCAGTTGAACAAAATCCACTGGGGTTAGCTTGGATGAACCACCCAAGCAAACCAACCATTGCTAAAGGGTTTAATGATATAATAATAATAATAATAATAATAATAATCAGAACTCTGTAACTCTCCGATGGACAGTCACTAGTTTCCACCTACTGTTTCTTACAATGACCTTGACCCCATTGAGGAGATTGGATTTTTTTTTCTATCAGCAATGGCCCATGTCAGGACACATAACCTGGGCCTTTCAGATTCCTTGGGTAGTCTCCGGTTCTCCTGGAATCTTTGCAAGAGACTGGGGCGGGAATAATAACAATACCAGCGAAACTGTCTCCACCTATGTAGTAGGTGAATAATAATAATAATAATAATAATAACCGTTGAAGTCACGGGGTTTGCATTCATTCACTTTAGAAACCCTCTCATTTACTTGCTATGCTCGACCACTTTTGTTCTTGCTGTGAACCTGTTCCTGCCCTTGTTCTTGCCTCTCTCACTCCCCGCAGAAAACACTGGCTATTGACCTTATTTTTCCTCCTGCATTCTTATGCCTTTGTTCCTTCCCTCCGCGCTTTGTAATTCCCATGCTCGTGCACTTTCTCCTCCCTGCCCCTCCTTTCCAAGATCTTGCCCCCCCTCTCCCTGCCATCCTTGTAGTGCTCTCCCTGTCCCACCTCTCCATACCCTGTAAATTTCACCTCCTAACCCTTTCTATCATTGCCCTTCCTTTGCATTCTGCCTGCTAGTCTTTCCATATCCCTCTATTTTTATTTCCTTTTCCCTTCCCTTCCTTCCCCTCGACCCTTCCCTCCCTGCTCTCCTCCTTCCTTTGACCTCCCCTGCTCTCTCATGCCTCGTCATTTTCCTCCCTGCTCTTTTCTTTCTGCTCCAATCTCCACTGCCTTTTCTTTTCTGGATCTCTTTAGTTCTCCCTCCATTCTCTTCATCTCGCCCCTTCCATCTCTGCTTCACCTTATTCTCATATTATTGTCTCTTTCTCTCCTTTCTCTCCTCCTTTCCCATGTCCAAGTAATCGTCTCATCACTTCCTGTCTCTCCTTTTCCACTTTTCTGACCTATGCCTCTCCCCTCCCTGCACCTCCATTCTCTGTCTGCCCTTCCTCTTCTTTGCTCTTACCCCTTCCCCCTCTCCCTGTCTCTTTCCTATACCCTTGTCCTTCCCTGTCCTTCCTTTCTTACACCTTCCCAACTCCCTTCCCTTCAATGCCTCTCTTTCTCCATGTCTTTTCCTTCCCCTCATTTCCTTCCCCTCCATTCCTATGTCCCTTCCTTCCTGCCCTTCTCTTTTAGTGTCCTTGACCTTTTGATAAAATTCTCGTGCTTCAGCTTCCTTCCCATCATTCTTTTCTTATTCCCGTGTCCCCCCTGTCTAATTTTCTATCATCATTCCCTTGCCTCTCCCTTTCCATGCCCTTCCTCTTCCATTCCCTGTCCCTCCTTTATTTCAAGGTTTTTCCCTTCCTCCTTCATCGATATTCCTGCCTTTTGGGACCTAACCTTCCTGATCCTTTTTCTATGCCCTTACCCTTCCGATCCCTCCCCATCTGTTGTCATGCTCTTCCCCGTTCCCTTCCTCCATCCTTCCCTACCCACTGTTCCTTTCCATTCTCTTGTCCCTTCCCCCTTTCATTTTTTCTCCCCTTCCTGCCCTTCTCTTTTCCTTCGCTCCTTGCCCCTCGTTCCCCATGCCCTTTCCTTCTCCCTCTGGCTTCTTTCCCAGCACGTCTCCTCTCGCGTCCCTGACCTCTCACTTCCCCTCAGTCATAAATTACTATCCTTCCCCCACAGGTAATCATTCCATGCGTTCGTAATTGCTGCTTTTCGTGCCCCTTATCATTATTGGTGGTTTGTATCCCATTCCCTAAACGAGGTTTTAATATGACAGCGACGTATTTCGATGATGTCTATAATTTCTTAACACGGTGACGTATTTTTCGTTTTATTTATGTTGTCTGTATTTAATTTGACTCAGTTTTAGAGATGTCACACTGGATGGGTTGTATATGGGCTTCATCCCATTCACAACTAGACATCTTTCCAAAGTTGAAGGACATCTACTGGCAGCCTGATACACACACACACACACACACACACACACACACACACACACACACACACACACACACACACACACACACACACAGAAACCGTGAATTATTATTATTATTATTATTATTATTATGATTATGATTATGATTAATTATTATTATTTCACACACACACACACACACACACACACACACACACACACACAACTATTATCATCCCCTATAACATCGCATAATCCTAGTCACTGTCGCAGCCTCCAGAATATTTTAACAATAAAACTTTCAACAACCGTGAAAGGGCTAGATAGAACCTGCATTTATTTCCTGTAATATATGACGTGTATTCCAAGCTAATATGATTACAAGGCAGCAGGAAAATATATATCAAAAAGGAAGTCCTCTTGATAAAGGTGTTATTTTGTTACCTGTTAGCTGTCACTCTTACCTGTTGTCTATCCGCCATTAAGCCCCTCCTGGCAGAGTGATTTTAAGCACTTTTGCGTTGATATTACAGCCAGGCAAGTGTCAGTCAGGAGTTAGAGTCCCGCCCTTTCAAATTCCCTGACCTTTTTTTGATAACTAAATGTGACCCATAGACTGTTGGGGCTTGTCAGAGTTTCTCCAGACAGGTCGTGTGTGTGTGTGTGTGTGTGTGTGTGTGTGTGTGTGTGTGTGTGCGCGTGTGTGTGCGCGTGTGTCTACGCGTGCGTGTGTGTGTGCGTGTGTGTGTGTGTGTGTGTGTGTGTGTGTGTGTGTGTGTGTGTGTGTGAGAGTGA
Organism: Coenobita brevimanus; assembly: GCF_032717465.1. Lineage (NCBI taxonomy): Eukaryota > Metazoa > Arthropoda > Malacostraca > Decapoda > Coenobitidae > Coenobita > Coenobita brevimanus. The sequence goes on along the minus strand of NC_137067.1, from coordinate 16,868,114 downwards.
GTGCGCGCGCGCGTGTGAGTGCGCGTGTGTGCGTGTGTGCGTGTGTGTGCGTGTGTGTGCGTGTGTGTGCGTGTGTGTGCGTGTGTGTGCGCGTGTGCGTGTGTGTGTACATATAAGAATGCTTGTGTGTGTGTGTGTGTGTGTGTGTGTGTGTGTGTGTAAATTACAAATGTGAACGTTTGTATATTGAGATGATAATGCTAAAACGCGTACAGTAAATACATTTACAAGTACAGTTCCTCTTTAATGGTAGCGTATATAAAACAAAATCGCCTCCGTGTAAACCAGGCAATGAAGAAAGAAACTGCTCTTTGGAAGTGACGCTGTATGGATAATTTCTATTTCTGTTTTTGTCTTCTTCATATATTTGATTATCGGTGTGACCAAGGAATAGTTTTCTATTATGACTGGCCATTGGAGTGATGGAGTGGAGAGGTATATGAGAGAGGGAGGTGTGAGCTGGGAGCAGAGCAGTGAAATGGCTGGGGACAGGGTGACATGGGGATTTGTTTGTGGCCACCCCTTACGGGATTAAGGCGTCTGGCAATAGATAGATAGGTGACTGGCCTGGTATACTTTTCCTAGCAGCAATTTAACAGATATTCAATTCTGAAAAAACTTCATATGACCGCTTCACCGAAGACCAGAGAACCTGGCAAATCGTTGTTTGGCGAGATTGGATTTACAAAGATTTCGTTTTGTGAAATTTCGTAACCAGTCCAACTTTAATGAAACAAAGCTGGATGCTCCCCCTCCCCCCCCCCAAAAAAAAAAAAAAACATGGATGGCCAAAGGTTTTAACACGTTGTATACCGGGTAATTAGAAAATATAATCATCATGTAACCCTCTGTATTATAGTTACTTCTTCCACAATGCCCGCAAGATAAAAATTACAGAAGTAACACTCACCAACCCCGGGGCAGTAACGGAACGTGCTTGAAGGTGCTGGAGAGGGCAGGGGGACAAGAGCAGTCCAGTGGAAATATTCGCAGAGATTAACTAACTTCCACGATAAATACGTTTTTTTCTTATGCCACTTTGTCCTGTGTCTTTACTGTGTTGCTCACTTTGGTTTGGTTTCTAAGTGTCCGGCTGCTGTATGAGCGAAAATTAAGGTACAAACACACATACACTATTCGCCACTGTCTTTGACCTCCTCTTTTCGATTCTAAGGCCAGTCAGACTGGCGGACCATGTTTTCCCTCTTTCCTTTGCGTTTTCCTCTGGTTGCCGACTGTCAGTATGTGAAACAGGCACTGCTTCAATGCCGTGAGGTCTGGTAGCTCGTGATGTGCGAGTTAAACCGGTTTCTGATACTTTAAGTGGTGCTGCAGACAGAGCGATTACGAGCATTGCCTTGCTTTATCACACCATAACAGTAGTCGACACCGTAACTAATGGTACGAGTAATTCTTGACACACACTCACAGTAATTTCATTTTAATATACTTAGCACGACCAACAAGGTCTATCATCCGTTATCAAAAAGGGAAAAAAAAAATCTCATATTCATCAAGTTTAAGGCATGAAAACAAGACACTTAAATGCTAAGTTGATTTTACACGGCTGTTCTTTGTGCCATAACTCAAAAATTACTCAGGGTTAAGCTTTCTCTCGCTACTGTGCGGAGAGCAATGATACCAAGATGCGTCAGAATTCAGCCTTCCGGAACGATCACTCCCTTCCTGATCATTGTAACTGTTATTGTTATTAATATTAGTTATAATACAGTATAATTCTGATCAATGTACTATCACTCAATAACATCGTATAATCCTGGTCACTCACTGCTGTTATCGCTACTTATAACACCGTATAATCTTCGTCATTGTCACTGCTCTTGTCACTCACTATAACAACGTAAATCTCGGCCATCGTCACTGTTATCGCTCATTATACCAACGTATAATCCTGGTCGATGTCACAGCTATCACTCATTATAACACTTTAATCCTGGTCGCTGTCGCTATTATCATCGTCATTGCACAGATATTCCTGTTAAATCCTACGGGAATCAATAAATCCATGGCTGAACACACGTGGTCTGTGGCTGAGGGAGACTGAAGGCCGTTTTTTTTTTTTTTTTTTTTTTTTTTTTCCGGCCTATCAACCATTGGGGCCGAAGCCCCTGGTTATTAAGGCCGTGTATATACAGTATATATATATGTATATACATTTAAACATATATACATATATATACAAACATATATATATATACATACATACACATACACACACACACACACACACTTCCATGCATACATACAGACACACTTTCATGCAAACGTACATATATATATAATAATTTTAATCTTATTTATTTATTTTTTTTTTTTGTATTTTTATTTTTTTTATTTTTTCTTGGTTTTATATTTTTTATACCTTATATTATAAAGTAAAACTAATCTAAAGACCCTAAAACTAATCACCTAACAGACAAATCGCTAACCTATACTAAATCCTACAGAGACAAATAGCTAGACCTACACTAATGGTAAAAATACCTCGACTAACAGAACATCATCGACTGCAGATATGTAATGCCTTTCTACATGACATACCTGCACTCATCACCTGGTGACTGTCAGTCGAGGCACAACCTAATATAGGGGACATCAATATATGAAAGGGAACCAGACGAGTCAGGAACATTTCCATATACGTCAGCTGTCGTCCCTAATTAGAATAACTTAAGCAAGATGGTATAATGTATATACATAATTTGTACAAAAAGTGAAGAACCTCGCCCAGCAGACCACCATCGACTGCAAGTGCCCAATACCTTCCTATATTGCACACTTGCACTCATCATCTGGTGACTGTCAGGCGAGGAACTTGGCTTAATGTAGGGGACATCTATATTAGAAATAGATCGGTGGGAGGAGGAACTATTTAAAATATGTCAACTGTCAACCCTAATTAATATTACAATATATACATATTTACTCTTCATAAAAACCATAACCACGCAGTAAAAAAGTCACATCACTCTGATCAGTCCGGTCTCTCTCAAGAAAGCCATCAATTTATCAGTCATAACAATGTCCCCATCACCCAGGATGTTGGAAAGGGTGAAGGGGACGTCTGCTGCGCCGCAGTAATTTATAAGTGAAGCGCGTTCACGAATAAATCGCCGACAGCGCAGGATGATATGACTAATAGATAACACCGCATTACAGATATCACAGTGCGGTGGGAAGCGTCTTTCCATATATGGTTTTATGTGGGTTACAATGGTGGCATTAAGCCGTAACCGTGCCAACACTTTTTCTTCTAGGCGACTGGGACGGTTGGCAGTGTCCCAGTCGCCCAGGTACGGCTTACAAGTTGGAATATTTAGTCTGGTCCACTGACCTTGCCACAGAAGATTTATTGATTTCTTTCCGAGAGATAGGCTCGACCGCAGATCACGAGGAACGTCCCAAGTCTCCTCGAGCTCTACAGCCGACTTTGCAAGTAAGTCAGCCTGCTCATTGCCGTAGATACGACAATGACCAGGCACCCAGATCAGCGTGAATGACTTGTTGCATGAATGCAACTTATTAACGATGCGGCCCTGGATCTCGTGAGAGTCCGTAGTGCAAGATGCAATTGCCTGAAGGGCTGATTTTGAATCTGAAAATATGACAAATGAGTCATGTCTAGAATTGAGAGCATAGTCTATGGCTTTGTCAATAGCAAAAAGTTCTGAAGTAAACACAGATGTATGAGTCGGCAACCGATACCTAAGGGCACATTCAGTCGACCACACACTTGCACCCACACATTCACTCGACTTGGAGCCGTCGGTATACAATTGATGGGACCCCAAGTGACGAACAATGATGTTACGAAACAAGTGGTGGACCTCCGCCTCCGGCGCCTTGGCCTTTGGTGCTGGGAGCCACGTAACATCGACTGTAAAGCCGGGTGGCTCCCAAGGCGCTATATTTTTAAGCACCAACTTGTCACAGTCATTGGGGTCCACATCAAGCTCCTGAGTCAGTAAGTGGAGGCGAGCGGCAAGTGGCCGACGCACCCCCTGCAGAAGGTGGTGGTATTGACGCAGGGGGGTACAGGCCACATTGCCGATATTACTTTTTCTTAATGTCCTTATGCCGTAGGACAAGGCCAGGTGGTCACGGCGAATACGGAGGGGAGGCACATTCGCCTCCACTTCCATACGAGCCACACGGGTACACCGTACAGCTCCAAGACACATTCGCAAGCATTTATTCTGTAATGCATCCAATCCTTTCAGCGTGGCATCAGATGCCGAGCCATACACCTGTGCGCCATAGTCTAGCTTCGATCGAATAAGGGACTTATACACCATTAATAAAGATTTTCTGTCGGCACCCCAGGTAGTACCCGCTAGGTACTTGAGGACATTTAACGGTTTATCACAACGAGCAAGCAAAGTATTAACGTGAAGTTTAAAATTCATTCTACGATCAAAATGTATTCCTAAAAATTTTACAGAATTTTGAAAAGGTACCGCCTGATTATCCAAAGTTAAGCACAAATTAGGTACGTTACGATTAGTGAAAACTATAGCGGCACACTTACGTACGGAAAACTTAAATCCCCACTGCAAGGCCCATTGGTGGACGGAGTCAAGGGCTGCTTGAATCCAGCCGAAAATTGTGCATTACGGGAAGAGTGCCATATTGCACAATCGTCAGCATAGAGTGAGTATTTAAGATTCCTCGGGATGGGAGCTGATGACAGAATATCATTGATCATAATACTAAATAAGGTAGGACTAAGCACACTTCCCTGCGGCACCCCGTTTTCCTGGATAAATATATCCGATGTTACGTTACGGGGCAATTTGACAGAGAAAGTTCTGTCCCTTAAGAAATTTGAAATAAAAACAGGCAAATTTCCTCTTAAACCATAAGCATAGAGCTTCATTAGTACACCGTGTCGCCAGGTCATGTCATAGGCTTTATGGATGTCCAAGAACACCCCTATCATGAATTCTTTATTGGCAAATGCCTCTGCAATACAATGCTCCAAATTCATTAAATGATCTAGTGAACTTCTGTATTTACGGAAGCCACATTGTTGATCATTTAACAAATTCTTCGACTCTAAAACAAAAAGAAGCCTATTGTTAACCATACGCTCCATGACCTTACATAGACAAGAAGTCAACACAATAGGACGAAATGAAGTGGTATTCATAAGACGACCAGCCTCTTTGGGTATCGGTATGACGTGCGCAAAGTGCCATGAGTTTGGGAACGTTCGAGACGCCCAAATCTCATTGTACAATGCTAACATCTTAATCAGGTTGTCCTGATTAAGATGCTGGATCATACCGTACGTGATGGTGTCTGGTCCAGGGCTGGTGTCTTTACAGGATTTAAGGGCAAGGAGCAGTTCATCTAGCATAAACTCTTGGTTGTACGGGGAGTCTACGTCTTCTGTGGCAAAGTCTAATATCTGTAGCTCAGCCGTGCGTTTATGATGTTGGAAACGCGGGTCATAATTGGCTGAGCTACTTACATGAGAAAAACTCCTGGCGAGGATGTTAGCAACGTCCACGGCTCGTCATAGGTGGTGTTATTCACCTGCAAGGTTGTGACAGGGAAGTATGGGCATTTATTATTTAATAATCTGATAGTGGACCAGACTTTATTTAATGGTGTTGTACGAGTCACCGTGGACACAAAGGACCGCCAGGAGTCACGTTTAGCCCTTCTTATTATTCTCCTTGCCTCAGCCCGTGCCTGTTTGTATGCAATAAAATTTTCCTCAGTGGGCTGACTATCAAAAATCCTGTATCTCCTATTGCGTTTTCGTAATACTTGTCGGCAATCCGGCGTCCACCAATGTGCTCTATGCTTCGCATGAACTGTAGAAGTCTTGGGAATAGCAGCCTCAGCTGCGTGTAGTATGGAAGTAGTTATATTTTCGACCTTAACATCTATGGTCTCCCCAGATATATCTAAATTGGCGATCCTTGAGAAGGATCCCCAATCTGCTTTCTTATAGTTAAATTTTGGAGGTGGAGGGTCCGAAATGATGTCGCGTGTATAAGAAAGACAGATGGGTAAATGATCACTTCCCAAGGAGTCGTTGAAGGGGTCCCATGAGAGATCTTGATGTATACCAGGGGAGGCCAAAGATAAGTCAATGGCCGAAAAGTTACCAGTACGATCATCTACACGAGTCGCTCTACCATCGTTCAGAAGACAGAGGTTGGACTGTAGTATTAGGTCGGCTACTTGCTCCCCACGACCATCAATCCTCAAGCTACCCCATTGATAGTGATGGGCGTTAAAATCTCCCAACACTAACTTATTTCCAGGCAGATGTTCCACTAGTGAATTTAAAGCATCACTATCAATGGGGCCATGTGGAAGACAGTACAGAGAGCAAATAGACAGATACGTGTTATTAAATTTTACTCTGCACGCGACAGCTTCCAGAGTAGAATTTAGAATCACTTCCGTTTGTGGGTGTGATTTGTGTGTGTAAATGGCAACTCCGTGACCTTCATATCTTCTATACGAGTGGTAGTGTTTGAACTGTGGAGGATCAGGACGATCCTCCAGGCGCATCTCCTGTAAACAAACAACGTCTGGCCTGTGTATAGAAAGCAAGATTGCTATATTTTGTAACTTATTCCCAATACCTCTACAATTCCACTGTAATACAGTGAAAGCGACGGTTTAAGATTTTCATTGGGGGCCAGTGTGCTTTGTCTTTTTTTGTCGCCCGCCAGCAGGCGAGCGACTACCGGGGGACCTATCCCAGTGCTTGTTAATGGAAACCTCCATATTATCATCAATAACTAGGTTCCCAGCCTCCCCCGAGGAAGAGCTAACCTTTCTCTCCCTCGCTGGAGTAGGAACCGGAAGGACATGAGGACGTGACTGTTTCGTGAGGGTGGTCATGTTATTCTTAGTAGGCTTGTCAGGCTTCGTTTTAGGCCGTACTGATGGAGAGGCAGCAGCAGCCTGAGAGTAAGTTGAAGCTTTAGGGATGTCAGTGAGAGAGTTGGAACGGACAGGAGGTCGAGATGGAGATGTACTGTGAGCGGCAGGAGGGAGAAAGACAGGGTCAGTCTGCGTCTCGACAGAGCACATCACAGGACGGGATATTACCGCCGAAGCATAGGACCTATTCGGCGTGGGAGTTGCATGCAACTCCTTCACCTTTCCTAGCTTCGTAGTAGGAAATACCCTCCAGTTGCCTTCACTGTGCAGACTTCCTTCTCCTCCTTCCACTTGGGACAATCCCTAGAGGAAGTGGAGTGAGTACCCTTGCAGTGAAAGCAACGTACTGTCTCTGATGTGCAACTTTCCGCATCATGACCCTGGCTTGCACACTTGCCACACACTGGCTGGGAAGCCCGACAAGTCTTTGTACCATGCCCATACAGCTGGCATTTCAGGCAACGCAAAGGGTTAGGGATGTACGGCCGAACGTGAATAATTTCGTAACCAACTTTTATATCATTAGGAAGAGAAGATTTGGCAAACGTCAAGATGATAGTTGCTGTCTTCGTCCTCATGCCTTCTGAGTAGCGAGTTATGAATTTAGCCTCTATGACATCTTGCTGCGCCAATTCACTTACGATCTCGTCCTCGCTCATCACCATGAGATCCCTGCAAGTGACAACACCCTTGCAAGAATTCATGGAGACTGGGATTTTGGCTTTGACATTGTAACAATGGAATTTGCGCAGTTTCAACAAATCCTTTACTTGTGCTGAGTTTACAGTTTTGACCAGGAGATCTCCATTAGCAAGTTTTTTAACTTGTTCGACTTCTCCCGCACAGTGGTCAATCACCTTCTTGATAAGGAAGGGATTGAGACTGGACAGGGAAGTGGAACCTAGCGCATGGATGGTGACGTAGGTCGCATTTGCTACTGGGATATCAAGTGGGGCTCGAGTCTGGCGTCCGTCAGTCTGGGGGTGGTCAGTCCGGTCGTTCCTACTTTCGTCAGGACCACCTCCCCCCCTGAAGGGGGGGGAGGCAGTAGGGGCGTCCGTCATAGCAACCACTTCCCCCTCACGGGGGAAGTGGGAAGAAGGAGAAAAACAAGCAAGGGACAAGGTACCTGGGAAAGACACACCTAGGCTGAGATTACCCTCTCAAACCACTCTCGGGAGGACGCGCCCGTGTATAACTCACACCCCAGAGCGATCAGTGGGGGGTACACTCCAGAGGTGAGTAAGCAAAGGCAATCTCAGAAATTAGATATAGACACCTACTATATCTACTAAGGCCAGGGAGGAAAATTAGTTCTAGCTAACCTAACTTTATTGAAAAACGCCCTAGTGGCGGAGAAAACAAAGCTAAAGCCGGTGAGGCAACCCTGCAGCTAGACGAGAGCTCAGAAACACGTCCTCACTCTTCGCAACCATCCATCAAAGTCCCCTCTGAAGGCCGTGTCGTGAGGGGGTGAGGAGTATCAGGCAAAAGCTATACGCAAAGGAGACAGGAAAGCTCCCACGTGAAGCCCAATGGTAATACTTGCCGAGATGATTGCGCCATCTATTGACGTGGTGGCGTATTATTAATAGAAAATGAATTTTGGGGTAACTTATATACCGGTACACTTTCCCGGTATCGCATGCTGGTAAAAAGTACAGACCTTTTCCAATCACGTCACAGAAATCAGGTGGTTTTGCTTACGACTCCATATTGCACAGCAAACTCCTCACAGTAATGGCTGTCCAGATAGGGCTGTTGAACTGTCTGATATATACAGAAATCTGGATCAACGCCACCAAGATCTGTACAGGAACAAGATAAAGTGACTGAGGCTGGACGCATACACCATATCTGGGGAGAAATTCACCCGTTTCAAGTACGGAAGACAGGAACCAGATCTCAGATATGGCGATATCTATCACTATTTGGTGAACACCCTGTGAAAGTTCACCGGGGCATCCCTCAAGGTAAATATGTGTAATATATCTAGCTGGAATTGACATACAGTACATGTAAATCGTCTTGGTAATCAGTAAATTACTGACGTGGGGCCAAGGGGAAAGGATTGTATACAATGACTGGGAATCGAGTAGTTGATGAATGAGTGGAGGGTGGGGGCATGGGAGTGGGGGAAGGAGGTGAAGGGAGGGTGGGGGTTTGAATAGCAGTGGGGGTGGGATTAGGGTTGGTTTGGGTGATGGGGGTGTGGGGGGTGACGGTGTGGGGGAGGGTTGGGGATGGGTGGTAAGAGGTAGGACGGGTAGGGGGTGGAGGGGAAGGGGGTTGGGTGGGGATGGGGGTATTGTGGGGGGCTGGGGGGCTTGTGGAGGGGAGTTGGGGGGCGTGGGGTGTGGGAAGGTGGGGGTTCGAAAGTGGGGGTAGGGGTTTGGTTGTTGGGGGATGGAAGTGAGGGATGGTGGGGTGGAGGTGGCTGTGGGGGGGGTCGGGGTGGCGGTGGGGGAGTTAAGGTGGCGGTGGGAGGGTAGTGGGGATGTGTAGCTGGGGTGGGGGTGTGTGTGAGGTGGTTGGGTGGCAGTGATGGGGATAGGGATGGGGATGAAAGGGGTGGGGGGTGGCTCGCCTGATATGAAATGCCTGCTACAGAGTCGGGTGTAGGCCGTCGACTGCCAATTCTCCCTCTTCACGGCAGCTATCCACTTCTGTTGCCTTTCCTCATCGGCTGGAAACCGGCAGAAATTTATCCCACTTCCACTCTTCTGCTATGTCTAATAGCCGAAAGCACAACAGTGGAATACCATTGTGGAATCTGCAGTTCTCTCTCTCTAGACGTCCGACAATTTGCCGTCCAGTATGGCGTCGTAAACAAAAATCACATGACCCGTGACGTCACGTGGAAAAGACCTATTTGCTCAATTTTTACCATTTATATACTATGTCTAGCTGAAATAATTCTATTGTAATGTGTACTATAAGCAATATTCTTGCAATTGTACTGCCATCTAACTATAAGTAGATGAAATTTATAAGCAAGATATCCTGTCCTTATTTTCCAACGAACAGTGTCTGTTGTCACAGGACCCCTGTAATGCCTCCCGTCCAACTCACCAAATCAGTCCGTCCTGCTCACTCTTCTCGACTCCCCTAAACCTTTCTCTTCTTCCCTTACTCTGCATCTGACCTCAAAGAGGAATCTCAGTCCCATCACAAATGCTGCCTCGTATACATTTTTTTTTTTTTCACAGGGTGTGCTTATCCATCCTGACCCACCACCCACTACCATTCCAGATCATCCAGTCTGTTCATCTTTGCTTAACTGACCTAGATTCAGTCTCCCCATTATTTCTAGGAGAAAACAACTTATACCTTTCCGGCTGACCTACAATTTCTGCCTTCACAGGGTACACTTCTCATACCATACCATACCATACCATACCATACCATTCAACACCATCCTACCTTACCCTGTCTATTCTTTCCAGGCTTTGCATCCATTTTTGCTCACATGTGGTGAAATATATAAAACAATAGGTACCCATCCCATCCACACCTGAAGTGTCTGAACTTATTTGTCTAAAGTCTTAACGTTAGGACAGATTTCTGACTAACTTTCATGAACCATCGCCTGAATCGATCTGATTATATATATATATATATATATATATATATATATATATATATATATATAGATAGATAGATAGATATATATATATATATATATATATATATATATATATATATATATATTCAGAATATAGAATACCGTGATGAGCAACTTGTTTGTCGCGTCGATTCAGTTCTCTCTACTTTTTACCCCTCCTCTCTCTCTCTCTGCATCGCCTTACTGTTATTCAACTCACTATTACTGTCAAGCATCCCCAGTTACTCTCCTGCAAGCCACCACTTCGGCTGCTGCGATTGTGATCTTTATGGCCACGGGTTGTACGTTGTCTGCTACATGTCATCCAACTTCTGATTTAGGTTCTGATTTTTGCCGTACGAAATCAGTGAAAGGGGTAACAAGGCCACCTAAATCCAACCCAACACTTGGACCGAATTCACAAACAGACTTATGATCACCTCCCACTATGTCCTCTTCTAACTTCGATCTCTTTTCTTAACTTCCTCAGATGCTCGTCCGTCTGTAGCTTATTTCACGTAGCAGTGGCAGAATAAGACAGTACTATATCTCTACATCCATTCCACAGCACTTCTTCATACTAGCATCAGAGTCCAGTGTAATTTATTTTGGCAACTCAGCAATCAAGATGAGGCGGTGGCTCGGTCGGTAGAGAGGTAGCCTGCAGTCCTACCGGACCCAGGTTCAAATCCCCGCTAGGGCAGGGAACAAGGGAACAATTTATGGATTTGAATTTCAGAAAAACAGACTTTCTTCATCTACCAGAAGTCCCGCCGACATGTAAAAATACCCCCGCTAATGCCAATACACTAGTCCTGTATGAGACAGCCCTAGCATGTATTCAGTATGGACGGTGGGTGTTAGCGCCGAAGTGGTGACATGTAGAGTTGTATGGTACGTAAGAGGACTACTGGGGCTTGAGAGCAGACTGTGAAGCCTGTGCCCAGAGTCGGACACATAAACAAAATGGGCCAGGTTAAAGTAAAAGCAGTGTAGAAAAAAAAAAAATCACATCTCTCCATCTTGCATTCTGAGCTAGCGCAAGATATTATCACTAAATTATATTGCTAGTCACAAAGAAGTGCTATGGACATGATGTAAAACCGTAGTGTAGTCCTGTTAAAACCTTGTGCAACGGGAAATAAGCTGTAAACAAAGTAAATTTTTGTCTGTTAAAAGTGAGTAACCTATAGTAACTGTGGTTTGTTTTGGCAGGAGGAAGTGTGCAGATGTTCCTGTATTTCTTGTTCTCCCTGTAATAGCACATGTAATTTATAAGAGGAAATACAAGTACAAAAACACTTAACAAATGCGGGACCATATGGGGCTTCGTTAGTGAAATACCTTGCTTGTGAAAATCCTTGGGGGGCTAAAGTGATACACCATAGGGACTTGTGAAAATCCCTGGTGTGCAACTGACTGACTGGGCTGTTCCTAGAGATATCCCCTGCATTTAGAAATCTATTGTTTATAATAACAGGGAACAAAGTAGTAGGAGGAGGCGCTCACCATCCACTCAGTCGATGTAGTGCTGCTCTAGGGTGTCTGCCCTTTCCTCTCCTCCATCCTTCTTTCCTTCCATCCTCTTCTGTTATTCTTTCCTTCTTTCTTGCCTCGTCTTTCTGCCTACGGGTGACTTTACACTCCCTCTTCTGTCTTTCTTTCCTTCATTCTTTTCTCTTCCTTTTGCCTGTGGGTGACTACACTGAGCGACAAGCCAAGTGGTTTCCTGTACACCAGGAAGCCATTTAATACGCTGGGTGGTAACCATATAACCAAATTTTGGCGCCTGGTGGCTTAGTGGGTAATTACGGCACTCAATCGGACTGAGCCGGTGAAGGTTTATATCCAAGGGGCGGTTGGGGTTTATTGCTCATGTAATGCCACTCAAGGATGAATAAGGCTGGTCACTCTCATCCTAAATGACAGGACCTACTTTCCTAGCCCTGGGCTCCTACGCTCCCCATGGGGCAACATAGGATTATATGGTGGATGGATGGATGGATATAGGGTACAAGGAAAGGGCTGAGCTAAATCAATCTACGTTTCCTGAGATTCCTTTAAAAACTCTGCTTTGCGAGAGGAAAGTGATTGTAAATTCCTTGAGTGAGTTTATCCCTGGCCTTCTTACCCCTCCAGCCTTCACGTAACTCAACACTGGTCGGCACAGAAAGGAGTAGTTTTGCGTGTGTGTGTGTGTGTGTGTGTGTGTGTGTGTGTGTGTGTGTGTGTGTGTGTGTGTGACGTGAATATCAGGTAAACGATGGGGGACGAAAAAGAGTTTTGCTTCTGAGAGTCATAAGAGTTTTCGATTAGGGAAGAACTTGTTTATTTATGAGCACAGATAAATCCACGAGAGGAGCTGACAGATGCAAGAGCCGTAAGATAGCAGTCAGATGCATAACAGAGATTTAACCTTGAGTGCTGAGACAGTAAGACCTTCAGGTGAGATGATAAGAACAGCAATTATGACTTGAGAGAGAGAGAGAGAGAGAGAGAGAGAGAGAGAGAGAGAGAGAGACACACACACACACACACACACACACACACACACACACACACGCACGCGCGAGCAAGTAAACCGACAGACAGACAGACAAATAAACAGACAAGAGAGAGAGAGAGAGAGAGAGAGAGAGAGAGAGAGAGAGAGAGACAGACAGACAGACAGACAGACAGACAGACACAGACAGACAGACACAGACAGACAGACAGACAGACAGAGACAGAGAGAAACAGAGAAGACAGCGAGAGAGAGAGAGAGAGAGAGAGAGAGAGAGAGAGAGAGAAAAACAAGACAAACAGGTAGACACAGAGGAAGAAAGTGAGATACTGAGAGGTAATGTGAGCCAGGCTTCCCACAGATATAGAGGGGCAGTTGAGGCAGCACGAATGGTTCTTTTCACGATAAGGCGACGATAACCCCTGATAACCCTCACCTCTTTACCGGTCCAGTGATCATCGATTCTGGGACCTGACATTTTAGCTGGGTGGTGGGGGAGACGAGGAGTTTGTAGGGGTACAGGGATGTGTACGGGTGTGTAAGGGCGTGTAGGGATGTGTAAAAGTGTGCAGGGGTGAGGGCTGTGGGAGTGAAATGACTGTGTAGGGGTGAGGGTGTGTGTGTGTGTGTGTGTGTGTGTGTGTGTGTGTGTGTGTGTGTGTGTGTGTTGAGGAGAGGAATGTAGGATGATGAGTGTGTGGAGTTAAGTGTGTAAGAGTTAGGAGTGCTAGGGGTGATGAGATGTGTAGGGGTGTAGACAGGTGTGTAGGTATGCACAGGAGTATGTAAGAATTAGGACTGTTTAGGAGTGAGGAGATGTGTGTAGAGGTGAGGAGGGGAATGTACAGATGTGGAGGAGTTTGTAAGGGAGTGCAGGGTGAAACGGGGTGCGTATGTGTGAAGAGGGATGGATTTGTTGGGATTAGGAAGGATGTGTATGTAGGGCGAAGAAGAGTGTGGAGGAGCGAGGAGATATGTGTATGGGTGAGCAGGCACGAGTAGAGGTGAGGAGGAATGTTGTACAGACATGTGTAGGAGTGAGGATGGAAGTGTGCAGATATGTAGTAGTATGGAGTGATGAGATGGTAGAGGTATGTGGGGATGTGCAGGGATGTGTAAGAGCGACGAGGGATGTGATGGATTATGGGGGGTGAGGGCTGGCGAGGGGACTGTGGGAAAGAGTAAAACAATTCTCACTCTCTGTACCCGTCCACTGATCATGACATCTCAGCAAGAGGGTAGAGCGTTGAGTCGGGCTGGCTAAGTCGTGCTGGTTGTTTTATTTTGTGCCTTTATTTACCATTCACTGTAAGCCTTAAAACTCTGGGGAACGTTGTCGTTGAAGGCCAAGCAGAAACGAGTAAATAAGAGTCGAGAGATATACTGATAAATATATGGGGCAAAAGATAGGATTGGTGGGAAGGAATATTTCAGTGACCCCTTTTTATCACTCCTACAATCGCCAGCGCTGGGGCCTTACACCTTAGCTAGGGGGTGTGTGGGTGTTGGGGTGTGTAGGGGTGAGAAGGGGTGGCTTATAGGAGTGAGGGTCGGGGTGGCTTTGTCGTGATAGTGGTGGGAAGGAATATAACAATGATCACTCATCACTCCACCGATTGCCTGAGCTGGGGGCTTTGCATTATAGCTAGAGAATAGAGGGATTCTGCGGGGCGAGGGATTGCGTGATATGGTCATGGCAATAGTTAAGAAGAATGAAGCAATTACCATTTCTATTTTAGTGTCAAACTGTGGGTATAACTGTTCAATTCGATCCATTTTTGCTTGTCCATTGGTCACTCACGCTAAGACCCGACCCCGTAGGTTGATGGTTAAAAATACTATTGAGGTGGTATGGAACTGGAGGTGATGCCGATGAATAAAACAATGGTCCCTTTCTTCATACCAGTGCTGTGAATCTGAAGTATAATGCCTTTCAGTACTTCCTTACTTGTCCAGTGATTCCCGAGGTCTGAACTCAACATTTTAGCTAGGTTGTAGAGAGGCGTGTAGAGGTATAAGGAGGGGTGAGGTGGCAATGTGCTGCCGGTGGGAACGACTATCAATTCTCTCTCTTTCCCCGGGAACTGACACTGAGGACTGTCATCTTTGTTATAGTCTTTCCACTTTCACTTGCTCGAAAATTGCCATCCCTCCATCTTGAATGCTTATATGTAACACGATAAACAATTTGCTGAGTCGCTATTCATGAAGAAGATGTATGGATAGAATGTTAAGTAGTAGTAGTATCATTTTCTGACACTAATCTACGGAAAATAAGTAGTAAAAGTACAAAAATCTCTGCCAGTTTGAGGTGGATGAACTAGGGCCTGATATCCTTGCATGGTGTTCGAGGCGTGTAGGGGTGAGGAAAGGTAAGATGGAACAGACGGAATAATGGTGGGAAAGAATGTAGCAGTTATCCCTCAATCGATCCACTGATTATTGAAGCCAGACCCTGATAATCTTAGACATTATTCGTCCTCCTTAATCCCTTCCCTCCGGTAACGCATTTCTCCTTTCAATCATGCTACCACCAGGCGATTTTAGTCACCTTAAGAGAGGCCAAATTAAGTCTCCATTAACCTCAAGATACCTCCCCTAAGCTGACTAAAATCGTCTGGTAGAAGAGCGAATAGACCAGAAAAAGATAATCGTATTGGAGGGGTTAACTTGGCTGAGATTTTCGTCCTTTTGTATTGTAATTCGCTTGGCTCAGTGGCAAAATAAGACAACACGAAGACCCTACATCATTTTCATTACACTTCCTCGTGACTAGCATCATTTTCTAGTGTCAATATGCTGCAGTAACTCAGAATTTTTGATGGGGAGAAGGCAATTTTAGGTCCAGTTAAAGTAGGTAATTCATAGGTGATAGAAAGGCATGTAGGGGCAAAGGAAGGGCGAGGGTGTGTAATGGCAATGAGAGAGAATAATAGCCTAATAGTGATCAATCTTTATCGGTCCGCTGATCACTGTTCTGTCCACTTTATCCTGGCCTAAAATTACCATTTCTCCATCTTGATGTCTCTGCAGCAAGAAGAGATCAATAGTACAAGTGCTATGGAAAGGATGTACATTTAAAGCTGGGCTGTAATGTGAAAGTTAGGAGTTATGTCAGTTCCTAATAAAATAAAAACGCAAAATTTATATTATTGTTTAACGCAAAATGAGATATATATTAGAGATGATTTTACATGTCTACATAAGAACTGTTTTTTTCAGTCAACTTGTAACATCGTAGTCAGAGTATAATTTTGCCGCACAGTTAGGGAAAATAAGCTGCAAAAGGTCGAAAGTCTCCGCCAAGTTACGATAGACGATATAAGGTAGAGAAGCCTGTTGGAGTGTCGGGCGGCACAGGTAAGATTGCAGTAGGAGAGAATATAACACACTGATAACCAGCTCGGCGGTGATTTTTCTGGCCAGGGATGAGTTGGAAAGTGTAGTAATGGTGACGATGATGACGAGGGTGAATGGAGATGTTGATGAGGAGTGGGGTAGGAGAGGCGATGATGAACGAGGTAACACGGTGACTGGCGGCTGCAGTTGCGTCGGGGTGTGTGATGATGTTGCTAATGACGGGATGTGGTGGTGACGGGGACATGGCGGAGATGATAATGGTGATCAAGGGACCACATGGAGAGATGGGTGGGCGGGGATGCAGCAGAGAAGGTGAAATGCGAAATGACAGGCAGACAAAGGAAAGAACAAGAACAGCAAGATGAGTTATTCCCTCGTAAACTCTAGCGGGCTCTCATATACATGCATTTAGCTGGGGAAGACAAGTGCGAGTACGAAAGACGAACTTGGTGATTGTAAAGCAGATATTTCAGCGATGTAGAGAGGCCGTCAGCTGGAGAGATAAAGCAACAGGCAAGAACTAAACCCGGAAAGTTGGCGGATAAGCAGGAGGATTAGCAGAAAAGATGGTAGGTAAGAAGTAAGACAGTGAGCAGGTAAGTACAGTAGAGATGCGTGCAAAAATGTAGCACAGTAAACTATTTCAGACAGGGAGGGATGCTTTTACCTTTTTTTGCATTCTGTTCTTGTGTTTTACAGATCACCTTTTCTTTATTTCATTTTTCTTGATTTATTTTTGTATATTTTTTTGCTTTTTTGTTTAGCTGGGAACGACTTTCAAACAACGGGGATTACATTTAGCCTACTGTATATTAATCCCTTCATCATAAGAGGTCTATCTCATATTGAATAAATCCACTGGAAGTAGTAAAACACACACACACACACACACACACACACACACACACACACACACGCGTAAAGAAAAGTCCTTAACCTTCTCACGGTCAAAATAACTCTTCAATCATGCCACCTAAAAGGAAATGATAATATTTAACGGACGGGGAGTTAATGGAACCAGAGAGACTATAAATATCTTCACCACTAACCCTGTTATGGTCGTATCTTCCCCAGTTACTTGTTTCAGCAAACACCAGACGAAATTTCAGGTGGGTCGTGAGAATTTTAGTGTGTTATGTATGAAGGCAAGAGGAGAGGAGGCGGGAAAATTGAAAAAAAAAAAAAAAAAAAAAACGAACAGACTTGTGGTAAAGTCAATAAAGTTTTCAAGGATAGGCTGAGTGGACAAGGAAAAAGAAGTAATCAGAAAGTGAAGCTGGAAATAAGGAGACAAGGTGTAAATGTATATATTGTTACGGAACAGAGAAAGATAATGTACACTTTAAGTGAGAATACTAAGAGTCACTATTGTCCCGTAAAGTTCCAGGTTCAAAACAAAAGAGTTAGGTAAAATTACAAGTTAAAGTTTAATGCTCAAACTAACAACAAAACATTCAGGACTCATAAGGATAATGTAATGGCAAAAAAACAGGTTAAATAATTATATGGTTAACTGCAATAGCCTCTATTAACACGAAATTAGCAAGAGTAAATTTATCTAAGTCAGCCCTGATGAAATGAAAATACACTGGGTAATGCTCAGTTAATACAAGATAAATTATTACAGATACAAAATAGTATTAAGACTGGCTGACAAAATGAATCCCACATAAATTACAAAGAACTTCACTAGGCCGACAAATTAAACTTATGCTGTGCAGTACAAGAACAAAATGCAACAACACTTATACTCAAATTACACAGCTGCTAGATGGTTGGAGACTTCCCGAGCACTCAATAATAACTGTACAGGGGAGGACAGAGATGTGAACAAAATGAGGAGCAGATCTAAGTGGCAATGATGCAGAGACTGAGCTCATTATATAGGGGCCAGCAGAGCTTGATACAACTTGTAAGAAGGACGCGCAAATGAAGCCATAGGGGACAAAGAGCTGACAATCCTGCTCTGAACAACAGAAAGGACGACTTACTCTACTATAACGGTAGAAGGGTGGGACTGAGGCAGAACACGCTCGTGATCAAACATGCAGCATACTGTACGTTAAAATTACACAAAGGATGATGAAATCATAGGCTATGTAACACCTCCCCACAAAGAAAAAGAAATTTACAAAGAAAATTTCTTATTACTCTAAAACAATCTGTCTAAAGTCTAGATAAGCAATCTGCAATAACATTTTCTTTCCCCTTGACATGTTGCATGTCTAATGAATACTCCTGAAGAAGTAGACTCCATCTTGTCAATCTCTGATTTTTATCTTTAAACTTACTAAGGAATTTCAGTGGATTATGATCGGTATAAATGACTATGGGGTCAAAACCAGAACACAAATAAAATGAAAAATGCTGTAAACCCAAAATCAAGGCCAAAAGCTCTTTCTCAATAGTTGAGTAGTTCTTTTGAGGTGGAGTGAACTTCTTACAGTAATAAGATACAGGGTGTTCAATACCCTGATCATCCTCTTGCAGCAAAACAGCCCCAGCTCCTGTATCACTTGCATCAACAGACATCTTAAAAGGCTTAGCAAAATTTGGAGTAGCGAGCACTGGCTGACTTAATAGGATAGCTTTAAGTTTGTTGAAAGAGGATTCACAGTTATCGGTCCAGACAAATTTAACTCCCTTTTTCAGTAGGTCTGTAAGTGGTGATACAAGAATAGAAAAGTTAAGAACAAACTCCTGTAATAACCTACCATTCCCAAAAATCTTTGTAGCTCTTTCCTACTTTTAGGTCTGGGAAGATCACTTATAACCTGAACCTTAGCTCCTGGTGGTGCAACATGTCCATCACCAATTACATACCCAAGGTACTGAACTTTAGCTTGACCAAACTCACACTTTGATAAATTAGCTACAAGATTAGCCTGAACTAAACGCTCAAGAAATTTACTGACATGGCATAGGTGATCTTTCCAGTTGTCACTGAAGATTAATACATCATCAATATAAACAACACACCCTGCCAAACTCTCTGTTACAACATTCATGAGCTTCTGAAATGTGGCTGGTGCATTCTTCATACCATATGGCATTACAGAACATGCAAAAGCCTTTCCTAGTGTTACAAAACATGAGATCTCCCTAGCTCGTTCAGTCATAGGTACTTGCCAGTATCCCTTTAACAAATCAAACTTACTTATGTACCTAGCCTTTCCGATCTTGTCTATGCAATCTTCCACGTGAGGGAGAGGGTAAGTGTCTGTTTTGGTTATCTGATTAACACGTCTGTAGTCGATGCAAAGCCGCTGTGACACGCCTGGCTTAGGGACTAGAGTGACAGGAGAACTCCACTCGCTCTGACAGGGCTCAATCATCTTGTGGTCCAACAGGTAGCCAAGCTCCTTCTGGATGAGAGGAACTTTCACTGGGTTCACACGGTAAGGAGGCAGTTTAATTAGCTTTGCGTCTCCAACATCGACATCATGCATCAACACAGTAGTTCTTCCTGGAGTGGCACAGAACACTTGCAGGTACTCCTGCAGTAATGCCGAAAACTCCTGCCCTTCCTCGGGAGGTAGATGAGAAAGCTTAGTCTGGAGATCATTCATGATATCAGGATTCTTCCCCAAACTATCACTCAGGCTCATACTGCATGGGAGAGCTTCACTTGCAGACTCGGGTGGAACAGCTACAGTGCAGACTGGATTATTTTCGTCCCGCCTGTGATATAACTTTAGCATGTTGATGTGACAAAGTTGCTTGTTCTTTCTACGATCTGGTGTGGCGATGACATAGTTGACATCACTGAGTTTCTTCTCCACGAAATAAGGACCACTAAACTTGGCTTGAAGAGGTTGCCCATGAACTGGTAGCAGAATCAAAACCTGATCTCCTGGCTGAAAGTGGCGTAACCTGGACTTCTTATCATACCAAGTCTTCATCTTCTCCTGAGCAGCTCCTAAATTCTCTCTCGCCAGCTGTAAAGCAGTGGACAGCCGTTCTTTGAACTTCATCACATACTCCAGCAGGTTGACGTCATCTTCCTCCGACAGCCAGCATTCCTTGAGTAGCTTAAGGGGTCCTCTTACTTCATGGCCAAACAGTAGTTCAAAAGGTGAGAAGCCCAGTGATTCATTTGGAGATTCTCTTGCGGCAAACACAACGAATGGAAGACCTTTATCCCAGTCTATCTGATGTTCCAAACAGTATTTCTTGAGCATCGATTTGAGTGTTTGATGATATCTCTCCAACGCTCCTTGGGTCTGGGGATGGTAAGCTGAAGATGTGATCTGGGTGATGCCCAACTCTTTCAGAGACTGCTTGAAAACATTTGACATGAAATTACTTCCCCAGTCTGACTGTACCTCCCTGGGCAGACCAAACTTTGTGAAGAACCCTAGCATTTCCTTAACCACATTCTTTGCTGAGATATTTTTAAGTGGAATGGCTTCAGGATAACGAGTAGCCATATCAATCAGGGTCAACACATAAGAAAATCCTGAAGAAGTCTTAGGAAGAGGGCCCACAATATCCACCAACACACGGGTGAATGGCGCCTCAAAAGGAGGAATGGTAACTAGAGGTGCAACCTTTTCGGTCTGATTACACTTCCCCACAACATGACAGGTGTGACAAGACTTACAATACCAGGAAACATCTCTGAAGATACCTGGCCAGTAGAAGTGTTTCAAAATGCGTGCCACAGTCTTCCTCACTCCATGGTGTCCTGCCAAACTGGAATCATGAGCCACTCTAATGATATCCTGCCTACAAACACAAGGGATGACAACTTGATGTACAACCTCCCATTCACAGTCGGCTGATGCTGTTGGGGGTCTCCACTTCCTCATAAGTACTCCTGACTTTATATAATAACAAGTAGAAGCACCGGCTGACTCTTCCTCACTGCAAGCAGAGTTAGCTAGACCTTTCAACTCAGGGTCAGCAACCTGCAACTCAACCAACTCTTGACGAGACAAATTATCAACACTACGGGGTACTGCCTCATCTGGTGAGTGGTCCAAATTAGCAAGAAAAGTGTCAGCTAGGATAACATCATCATCATCATTATCCTCTAAATCACCAGTAACTTTAGACTTAGCCCTAGTGACAGCACATGCAGGGAACACATCAGGGACATCACAATCCTGGGCCGCAGCCACTGGCTCACTAGAGAACTGAGGAGCTGGACACACTTGACTTCCACCAATATCATTTCCAAGTAAGAAAGTTACACCTGACATTGGGAGTGTCTCAACCAACCCAACCATAACGGAACCATTAGCAAAACCAGACTCTAAATTCACTCTGCACAGAGGGACAGAGAAGTAATTATTCCCTACACCTTGTAAGATTACAGTTTCATCAGAGGAATTAACATTAGAGCCTAGAACACTGGTCAGCATAAGGGATTGGCAAGCACCTGTGTCACGATATATTTTAACTGATTTCCTGTCATTATTGTCCGGAGGACTGACAAAACCATCAGACAGGAAATTAGCACATGAACTCTTGAGAGTGTCACCCACGTTACTGCTCAAAAGAGGAGCTCCATCATGAGAATTTAAGTTACCCCTCAAAGCAGGTTCAGTTAACTCGGTTAAAGAATTCTGGGAACTCTCAAGGGTGGACACTAGACCAATTGACTGAATATTTAAAGACTCCTTTTTGTTCACATCACGCTGTCTCCTGAAACATTTCTCTGTAGTATGACCAAGCTTACTAGAATAAGTACATTTACTTTTCTGAAATCTAGAGGTGAAGCTGGTATTTACTTCCTGAGAAACATCATCTTTATTCTCTTTCCTGTTACCTGTACTCTGAGTAGAGGCAACGTACTTACTCTCAGCTTTCCTTTTTTCTTTTGAATATCTCTTGTGAGTGAGAACATATTCATCAGCTAAAACTGCAGCATCAGACAAATTATCTATTCTTTTCTCATCAAGATATAGGCTTACATCTTTATAAATACACCTTTTGAAGTCCTCCAGCAAAATCATCTGCTTAAATTTGTCAAAATCAGAATCCACATTCTTAGAATTTAACCACTGCTCTAACAGATCTTTGATTTTTGCATACTCAACATGGGATTGCTTATCTTGCTTATAAGTTGTCCTAAATTTTACTCTATAGGCTTCAGGAACAAGCTCATAGGCCTTAAGAATCAAGCTCTTTACTACATCATAATTATCAGATTGATCCTGAGGCAAAGATGCATAAGTTACTTGAGCTTTACCGGTGAGAACAGTTTGAAGGAGTACTGGCCAATACTCCTTGGGCCAATTAAAACCTGTAGCTACCCTCTCAGGCAACTGAAAATACTTTGTTAAATCAGATTCATTAAAAGGAGGGACAAGTTTAACATTTTTAGCCACATCAAAATCATCAGAGCTAGATGATCCAGTTCCACCTTGTTTCATGCGATACTCATGGTCTGCCTGAATCCTAGCAATTTCAACTTGTGCCTCAGCCTCCTTAGAACGGGCCTGAAATTCAGCCTCCTTAGCATTTGCTTAAAATTCAGCCTCCTTAGCACGAGACTCCGCCTCCTTAGCCTGAGCCTCCTGCAGGGCTAGCTGAAACTTAGCTAATTCAATCTGCGTTCGCTCATTTGGAGGAGTTACATTAAACAAGCTTTCATTAATCATGTCAACAATTTGATCTTTAGAATGATGAGAGCGAACAGCAATTCCCAATTGTTGAGCAACAAGCTTAAGTTCATTCTTTGTTCTGTTTTCTACATCACACACTGTTTGCACATTTAACAAAAAATCCTTGGCTTCATCAAGCGTAGTAATAGCAGACATCATGAATAAATCAGAGTCACAAAATATCAAGCAATATCCTTATGATAATATCCTGAATATCCTGATAAGAGGTCGCCAAATTTATGTTACGGAACAGAGAAAGATAATGTACACTTTACGTAAGAATACTAAGAGTCACTACTGTCCCGTAAAGTTCCAGGTTCAAAATAAAAGAGTTAGGTAAAATTACAAGTTAAAGTTTAATGCTCAAACTAACAACAAAACATTCAGGACTCATAAGGATAATGTAATGGCAAAAAAACAGGTTAAATAATTATATGGTTAACTGCAATAGCCTCTATTAACACGAAATTAGCAAGAGTAAATTTATCTAAGTCAGCCCTGATAAAATGATAATACACTGGGTAATGCTCAGTTAATGCAAGATAAATTATTACAGATACAAAATAGTATTAAAACTGGCTGACAAAATGAATCCTACATAAATTACAAAAAAACTTCACTAGGCCGACAAATTAAACTTATGCTATACAGTACAAGAACAAAATGCAACAACACTTATACTCAAATTACACAGCTGCTAGATGGTTGGAGACTTCCCGAGCACTCAATAATAACTGTATAGGGGAGGACAGAGATGTGAACAAAATGAGGAGCAGATCTAAGTGGCAATGATGCAGAGACTGAGCTCATTATATAGGGGCCAGCAGAGCTTGATACAACTTGTAAGAAGGACGCGCAAATGAAGCCATAGGGGACAAAGAGCTGACAATCCTGCTCTGAACAACAGAAAGGACGACTTTACTATAACGGTAGAAGGGGGGGACTGAGGCAGAACATGCTCGTGATCAAACATGCAGCATACTGTGCGTTAAAATTACACAAAGGATGATGAAATCATTGGCTATGTAACAATATATATATATATATATATATATATATATATATATATATATATATATATATATATATAGCCAAAATAGTTATACCTAGACAAAAAAAAAAAAAAAAAATCAGTGGAAAATATTATGACCAATGCAAAGAAGCATGTGTGCAAAAGAAAACACACCAAAATTAATGTGTATTTAGATATTACTCGTATATTGCCTTGATAAAAGGCTGCGCAAGAAGTATATGTTGCTGAATTATAGCCAAGAAAAGAATATACCGAGTAATTGTAAATATGATGAAGAGTTACTATAGATTAAAGAAAGGAAGCAAAAAGAAGACTGATGTAGAAGTTATATAGGAAGAAAATACACAAAAGATGAAAAATATATACAGAGAAGATTAGATTCTCACCCCTGCCATCTTTTCCTTTTGCCTTTCCTCTGTGACTTTATTTTTACTTCTTTTTCCCCCACCCAGTATCATCACTGTTTTTTCCCCACCACCCAGTCATCTTCCCTCATTTCTCTTGTCTCTCTGTCTCTCCATCTTCTCTCCACTTTTTCCTTCCACCTCACTACCTCCCTCCTCCTCTTCTCCCCACCATAGTCATAGCCTGGTGTGTACTATAGTAATCACCAGCTCTTTTTCATCAGTCACCTCATCTTGCTTCCTTCTTTCTTTTCCTCTATCTTTTCACATCTTTCCTCCACACTTTTCCTTTCTCTATACCTCCCCACTCTTCTGCCTCCTGTCTCCTCTCTCTCAACAGCGCACTCTTCATCCCTCCCTTCCTCTTCTCCTATCACATTCTCTCCCTTCACATTCTATCTACTCCCCACTTTTCTTCCTTCTTATCTTACTATTCGCTTGCCTTCTGTCCAACCCACCCTTCCTTTCTTTCTCCCTCTTTCTTCTTTTTTCTCAGTTCTTCCATCTATTGTGTTATTAGTTACATATCTGATTCACATAGTCATCTATTATTATCGCCCTCCCTTAGCAAGGCGAGGCGATATAGTTTTTGTCAACATGTGTGTGTGTGTGTGTGTGTGTGTGTGCGCGCGCGCGTGTGTGTGTGTGTGTGTGTGTGTGTGTGTGTGTGTGTGTGTGTGTGTGTGTTGCCAAAATATCTCGAAAAGTTGTGGACGAATTTTCACCAAATCTTCAGGAAATAGCAACTATGTGGATGTACACAAGTGTATTACGTTTGATAAGGATGTGTGTGTGTGTGTGTGTGTGTGTGTATGTGTGTGTGTGTGTGTGTGTGTGTGTGTGTGTGTGTGTGTGTGTGTGTTGCCAAAATATCTCGAAAAGTTGTGGACGAATTTTCACCAAATCTTCAGGAAATAGCAACTATGTGGATGTACACAAGTGTATTAGGTTTGATAAGGATTTGACCAAAGACGACTGAATGGGAGCCGCCATATATTTTTTAATGTGGATTGGCTTTTGCGAAATGTGGTGACTGAATTCCATACAGTTTTGTGAATTTCTTCACATTTGGTCTGTAGGTAACTTGTACTTTAGCCAACAACATACTTTGGTGGGCGATTAGCATTCGGCCTCTGAATGCTTTGGTTTCGTTTTAATAATTTCTTTCCTCCCACCACTTCGCCTCCACTCACTCCATTCCATGTTGTCACCATTTCTCTTCGTCTTGATATGCACAACAGATTGTATATATATATATATATATATATATATAGATATATATATATATATATATATAATATATATATTGTCACGAGTCGGCTAGTGACATTGGCTTTTGTGGGAAACCACGAACTCAAGTGGAATCCCAGTTTATCGTTCAGTAACCGCTCATCGGCGGGAGTCCTTTCAAATCAATTTTTCAGTGTCACAAGTGATCGTCTTTGTGTGAGACATTAGCGCTTCCGCTGAGCGATTTGTTTTGGGCGCGTTTCGCTCACTCTAGCTGTTAAAAATGCGGCCCCTGGCGCTCCCTTTTTCCCACGAGTTTATTCAGTCAAGTGTCTGTTGTGACGGAGAGAGGTTCTGTGCTCCAGCAGTGTAAGAGTGAGAGGTCAGCTAGCACCCAGACTCCACTAGACTACAGTTCTCCAGGCTCCCACCCTTCGTTGGTGATATACCACATTCATTGACCAGTATTTCTTTTCGTTTTCCTAGACTTAAGAGCTTAGTTAAGGTGTTTTTCCTAGGCGTAAGAATTTAGCTCTTGAGTGAGTGAGTGAGTGTGATCTCATTAATTTGATTTTGAAATGTAATGTTATTTTTATTTTGTAATCAATAAATTTAACAGTTCTTTTTCTTGAGCTTAATGTAATGTAAAGTCGTGTTTCATTTCTCCATAATTAAGCTTATTTCCCATATAGCTCCTAGCTTGCATAAACGTTTTGCTGTTCATAACTGGTACTTAGGCCAGTCTTGTTGTATTAAGCTTAAAATCCGTTGTGCCTTCTAGGAGTTAAGCATCAACAAGAACCTGATATTATTAGTTATTTATTGTCAGGGGTGAAGTAACTTTCTCCAGAGGCTAACAGTACTAATAAACAGCAATTGAGTAATTAGTCTCTGCTGTGTACTGTTGAGAAAGTAAAATTCTCGTTCTTAGAGAATTGTGTGAAGCAAGCAAGCGTAAAGTAATCGTTGCTTGATTTAGCAAGACAATGATTGTCCCTGCTCTTCAATATTATTGAACATTTTATCATTTAAATAAAATTTTGCTTTTATTTTCAAAACCCCGTGACAATTGGCACCTCATTCCAGGATATTAACTCCTAGCTCTAAAGCTATTCACGAGATAATACTCACTCGTTCATATTTAGGTATTTATCATTAAAGTTTATAGGCACAAGTTTACTAGTGTTTACCGTTAATTTAGCAAGTGAATTTTTGCTTTATTAATCCATAGAGTACTTAACTCTACTTAGTACTTTATTTTTGGTAACGCCAGACGATTTTATTCGCTTCTGCGTAGCCGCCGTACCCATTGTGTTAATTATTGAGTCTTCTCAGTTATTTGCATTTTTGCTTTATTCTTTTCCAGTTAATTAGATTAGACTGGTCACCACTAGCTTGTGTCTGTACTCTTTACTTATGTTTATTAGTATTCGTTTGCGAAGCAGCAGTCAGTACTCAGTTTCGGTTTGCTCAGTAAATTAGTGACATGGCTACCACCATATTTTTACAGGAAGCCAAAGATATGGGTCTTACAGACCCAACTGAAATTAAAGAGTACATACTCTCACGGCATAATATGGACCAGCAGCACGAGAATGATGCCCGTGAAGAGCGTAAGATTCAGCGCGAATACGAGTGAGAACAGGGCAAACACGAGTGAAAACTGCGCGAACTCGACTTAGAACACGAGCGAAAACAGCGTGAGGAACGAGAGAGAGAACGAGAACACGAACGTGCCGAGCGAGAAGCACGCGAAAAACACGAATATGAAATGCTGAAACTCAAGTGAGATTCCTTGGCTTCAGATACATCTGGTGCAGTTGGTCAAAGCTTCACGAGCGTTCTCCCTGCACATGTCCTGGCGACCCCACGCATCAAGCTTCCTTCATACAAGGAAGGCGAGCGAATCGAGCCGTACATAGCTCGTTTTGAGGACATGGCAGACATGTATTAACTGGATGAGGCAGCTAAGCGGCTCCAATTTCTCAGTTTATTTGAGGGCCCTGCCCTTGATATTCTCCACAGAATTCGTGGAGACAATCTCACGTATGAGATGATGAAAGCTGCACTCATTAAGGCATATGGTTTCACAGTAGACGACGCCAAAGTTCAGTTCATGCGAGCTCATCTCCAAGACAAGGAGACAGCTGTTCAGTTCCTCGATCGTCTCACTGCTTACTTAAATGAGTGGATGGAGAAAGATGAAACTCCTTCCACGCATGAGGGGATAATTGACCTTATGCTGCGTACAGAGCTAGAGAGGTCGTGGCCTGCTGAGCTCATAGCACAGCTTAAGATCTGCCAAGTGAAAGATGCCAGCCAAATGGCAGAAAAGGCTGACGCGTATTTTACTGCATACGGGTATCAAACTCGCAAGCAGCATACCTGGAACAGGAAAGCTGATAAATCTGGGAAATCGTCTCAGACTGAACCCCAGCAACAAGGTCATTCTCAGAGTAATGGCCAAGGTCCAAAACCGCAGTGGAAGGACCAGGGGCAAAACACTCAGAAACCTGAGTGGAAGAGGTACAACAAGTACCCTAACCAGCAGCAGTATCAGCCATGCAACCGACCGTCGGGACAAACTTTTTCACCACCAGCTCAAAAGAGGCAGGAAGCGAACGCAGCCTTCATTCCTCAGCAGCAGCACGGTGGTCACGTCCCTACCAGTATGGGTACTCCCCCACAGTTCACTAGTCCCACAGTGACAGTGAACCCCCCTCCACAGATGGCCAATGTTCCATTTCCACAGGCGGTGAGTACGACCTCTCAAGTTTATAATTCACAAGGCACCATGTTTGCCGCATCAGTTCAGCAGCCTCATGAGTGGCTAGCTGCTTCCTCCACAGGCCCTCCCACAGGTGACAGTACCTTCCTTGTTCAGCAAGGGTTTGTGGGAGACATTCCTGTGAAGGTCCTGAGAGATAATGGTTCCTCAGGTTGCTCTGTCAAGCAGAGTCTAGTTCGGCCTCAGTGGTACACAGGTCGACAGATCCATGCAAACCTTATTGATGGATCAGTGAGATTGTTCCCTGAGGCATGTATCCAGGTGGCATCTCCATTTTACCCTGGTACGACACTTGCAGTTGTCATGCCAGAACCTTTATTTGACCTTATAATAGGCAATATTTTCGGTGTTAAGGATAGTTGCACCAAACATGACGCTACTCAGACTTCGGCTGCGGTAACACGAGCCATGGCTGAAGCTCCAGACTGTGTCACCCCAGAGATCATTGAATCGCCGCAAAATCTGATGTGTAGCCAACTTGTTGTACAAGAACAACATTCTGACCCGACACTTGCTGCCGTGCGGAACAAACAAAAGGGTCGAGTGATTAAGTATTCATGGGGAGGTCGAACCGAGTTCCTTCGCAAACAAGGACGGCTCTACCGTGAGTCATGAACACTCGAGGGCAAGGTTCGACTGCAGTTTGTCGTTCCCGCCAGGTACCGCCTGCAGTGTTACAATGGGGTCATTGTTCAGTCTCAGGAGGTCACATGGGCAAAAGGAAGACCCAGGGCCGTATCCGAGCTGACTTTTTCTGGCCAGGGATGGGATGAGACATAGATAGTTTTGTCCGTTCCTGCAGTGTGTGTCAAAGTAACACCACTAATCAGGGACATGTCCTTCCTGTGCCGTTCATAACCACACCTGTAATCTCTGAGTCAGTTGAGAGACAGGGTAGTGGTGAAGTGGGTGCAGTCCTGACGTTTCGCCCATTGGCCCCACAGAACACATTATGTCCAGGGCCTGTACGTACATATTATGTACCGTAGGTTAAGGGGGAAGTTCGAGAGAGAACTCCGCAGAGGCGACTCGAGGCTACGGAAGCCCGAGTTTGCACAAGGATTCTCAGCTCCCCGATATTAATATAAGTACTGTAGGTTAAGGGGGAAGTTCGAGAGAGAACTCCACAGAGGCGACTCAAGGCTACGGAAGCCCGAGTTTGCACAAGGATTCTCAGCTCCCCGATATTAATATAAGTACTGTAGGTTAAGGGGGAAATTCGAGAGAGAACTCTGCAGAGGCGACTTGAGGCTACGGAAGCCCGAGTTTGCACAAGGATTCTCAGCTCCCCGATATTAATATAAGTACTGTAGGTTAAGGGAGATAATGGCGACCTCGAATGTACGTCATAGCACTGACTGCTAGGCAGAGAGAGTAATTGTAACGTAATAAGAATTTTTGTCTCATTGACATTTTTGATGCTCCACCTTAATTGATTTTGCAGGTACAGCAATGGGTGTAGCAGTTTTGCTGTGCGGGCCAGCTGATCGTCTGCCGCACGCTGCCGCCTCTTCTCCTCTGCCTTCGTCGTCATCAAATTATTAATATTTACTGTGTCATTTTACACGTAGGTACAGTTATACCACAACTGTCACACCTACACCATGTATTACATACATTATGCTACATAACAATTAGTTGTTAATGTAAATGTAGCGAACTTTCGCTCAGTTTGACCGGAGTACAGGATTTTCACCGTTGTCATGGAGTTTTTTCCCTCAAGCTTGCCTCTATTAACATAAATACGAGGTTTTTTCGCTCACTGGCAACTGCGACTTTCTCCTGTAGCAGGATAGCACACACACCACAGTGTGAATCTTGTGTGACTGAGTTAGGATTTATATGTATGTATATTGAAATCTTTTTTCTGAAGAAAGAAAGATTTGATTTTTATGGGGCGTAATGTCACGAGTCGGCTTGTGACATTGGCTTTTGTGGGAAACCACGAACTCAAGTGGAATCCCAGTTTATCGTTCAGTAACCGCTCATCGGCGGGAGTCCTTTCAAATCAATTTTTCAGTGTCATAAGTGATCGTCTTTGTGTGAGACATTAGCGCTTCTGCTGAGCGATTTGTTTTGGGTGCGTTTCACTCACTCTAGCCGTTAAAAATGCGGCCCCTAGCACTCCCTTTTTCCCACGAGTTTATTCAGTCAACTGTCTGTTGTGACGGAGAGAGGTTCTGTGCTCCAGCAGGGTAAGAGTGAGAGGTCAGCTAGCACCCAGACTCCACTAGACTACAGTTCTCCAGGCTCCCACCCTCGTTGGTGATACACCACATTCATTGACCAGTATTTCTTTTCGTTTTCCTAGACTTAAGAGCTTAGTTAAGGTGTTTTTCCTAGGCGTAAGAATTTAGCTCTTGAGTGAGTGAGTGAGTGCGATCTCATTAATTTGATTTTGAAATGTAATGTTAAATTTATTTTGTAATCAATAAATTTAACAGTTCTTTTTCTTGAGCTTAATGTAATGTAAAGTCGTGTTTCATTTCTCCATAATTAAGCTTATTTCCCATATAGCTCCTAGCTTGCATAAACGTTTTGCTGTTCATAACTGGTACTTAGGCCAGTCTTGTTGTCTTAAGCTTAAAATCCGTTGTGCCTTCTAGGAGTTAAGCATCAGCAAGAACCTGATATTATTATTAGTTATTTATTGTCAGGGGTGAAGTAACTTTCTCCAGAGGCTAACAGTACTAATAAACGGCAATTGAGTAATTAGTCTCTGCTGTGTACTGTTGAGAAAGTTTATAAATTCTCGTTCTTAGAGAATCGTGCGAAGCAAGCCAGCATAAAGTAATCGTTGCTTGCTTTAGCAAGACAATTATTGTCCCTGCTCTTCAATATTATTGAACATTTTATCATTTAAATAAAATTTTGCTTTTATTTTAAAAACCCCGTGACACACACACACACACACACACACACACACACACATATATATATATATATATATATATATATATATATATATATATATATATATATATATATATATATATAATTCTGCCCTTACTATCCATTAAATATTTTCTTACCTTATAACATTTTTCCTCCCTTGCCTTCTGGTATCTCCAGAGCAATCAGTAGTGAACTGTATACACAGTTCTACCAGACAGCAACGAAACCTCAGGTATCATGCTTTTTTCCCCTCTGCTTCTGGTGATATTGTCTTCAGCTGCACTACCCTCCATTTTCACCCTGCCACGTATCACTCACACCTCCGTCCCGCCTCTGTCCACTCCCTGCCTCTATACGCATATCCTTCGTCATTCACTTATCACTCCCCTACCAGGCCACTGTATGGGTACAAGGAGTCAGGGGACGAATCGACCAAGAAGGAGTTTATATCTTGATTTCGTTTCATGTATCTCTGTAACGCACTACACATTCACACATACATGCATGTGTGTGGTGTGGTGTGTGTGTGTGTGTGTGTGTGGGGGCGTGCGCGTACGAACATCATTAGCAAACAATATTTTGTCCTGAGTCTCGGTAACGAATCAATCATTTTATGTAAATGGTCTCAGAATATAAATATACATTCTCTACAAAATTATTCAGTACATCTTTTACCAATCAGGTACAAAATAAAATCCCGTAAGCCAATATCTGCTGGAGTCACCCTTCTAACAAGGAGAGTGTTGTATAAACCCACCACGCATGTCCACACCAATAAATTGCATCACGTCACTTCTCAATCCTCCGTTAGTATCCACCTATTATTTACTCCTTAACACTTCAAGGCTCCTATGATTCACACCCAGGCAAAAATAATCGTATGGTGTTACCTGAAATAAAATAGTTGAGTTTCCCCGAGCGTGAGAGGGTTACTGGTGACAACATAACACTGGCTTTTATGAGTGTCCCGCAGCTGGGGAAAACAGACATTTTCAACCAGACCATGAAGGGGCTGATTATGTCTGTTTCGCGGCTCACACCCTTCCCTAATTATATCTCTGTTTCACGGCTTCATGTTTTTCGCTAAGATAATGTTCGCTATGTTATATTTGTTCGATCTTCAGACTGTTAATTAACTTAGGAAAACTTTTCAACATGGCTGGACTATAAATGGTCTTTATTAAAAAAATTTCTTCAAAATGGCTTCATTAAAAATGGACTTTATTAAAGTTTTTCCTTTTCAAAATGGCTTCATTAAAAATGGACTTTATTAAAGTTTTTCCTTTTCAAAATGGCTTCATTAAAAATGGTCTTTATTAAAGTTTTTCCTTTTCAAAATGGCTTGATTAAAAATGGACTTTATTAAAACCTTCACGATTAAGGTTCTCTCGTAAAATGAATAAAGTTGTCTAGTAGTTGTAGGAATAAATCGAAACACCATCCACTGGTGAAATTCTTTGACATTTACCATCATTTCCACTCACTGAACAATACATTAACCTCTCAACCTTTTATTAAACACTTCGTACCTTCTTACATTGCTTATCTGAGCCCGCTACTTACAAGGCTTCACTTCAAAATGCTTCCTACTTCACCATTTACTCCTTCACTTGCTCACTGGTTATTAACCATCCTCATATATATTCCTTCGACATTTGCCACTCACAGTTCCCTTTGTCGCAAACTCCATTTCCTTTTAGCATTCTTAATTTGAGCAACAACTTAAGAGGCTACACGCCCAGACACTTACACCCTCTTGGAACCGATCATCAGTACTCTCACAGACACCCTTCCTCCCACCTCCTCTACACATATACCTACCTACACCCCAAGCTGCGCTCCTTCTTACGCATCAGCTACAAAATCACTTACATAATATACACCTACCAACACCTCAAGTTGCTCTCCTTACCCATCAGCCATACAAACACTTACACACATCCGTTTACACCCCAAGCTACTCTCCTTCTCACTCAACAGCTACACAAACACACCATTTCACAACTGACTCTGTGTATCCATCTTCAGAAATTCCCCACATCAGATACACATACACCCATCTACACCCTTGCACCACTGACCACCTACACTTCCACTTATGCCTCCCTTCCCCCACCTCAGCTACAGACACCCACCTACGAGTATACCCTCTCCCCACAAACCACCTACACCCTCATATATGTCTCCTCTCCGTGCCACAACTACACTTACACCCACCTACACATTGTCCATCATGCTAAAAGGCCACCATCTCATTGGCTAGCGAGTATTCATAACACCCCTTCCTTACCATCTCATTTTTATATCTGGGACGTTTATATATTCTTCCACGTTATGGTATGTACAGTATATGAAAATCAAAACGAAACTGACAGTATTCAGGGGAAGGGGAAGAAGTACTAGACAAACTAATTCGCTAAGGAAGAGGAGCTAGGAACCTTCAATGACTGGCCAAAATAATGACCCCCCAAAAGCTGTGTTCTCGTGAGCTATGGAGGTTCCCGGACACCTTTCCCTTACTATATTACTTTCACCTTGACTTGGCCCAGGTTTTCGTTCCTCTGCAGCATACTTCACGTACCTCAGTGGCTTAACTGATAATACTACGGCTCTACATCCTCTCCAAAACACTTCTTAACTAGCATCATTTTCTGGTGTTAATCTGCTACTACAACTCAGCATTCAGGATGTAGAGGTGGCAATTTCAGGCCAAGTTAGAGTAAAAGGAATATAGTTTATTTATGTACAAGACTAGTTAAACCCTTTTGTATAGTTTTTTTTTTTTCTTATTCTTGCTACTATAACGCGATTATTTCAGTTTTGGGAAGACTCTTTATGATAATTGGCATTAATGGATTTTGTTTATTCTTTCCCTCCCACGTGTCTTCAATTTGGGATACGATTTTGTACTTATTAACTAAATGAAGATAAAAAATATCATCGCAATGGAGGGATTAATATTCATGATATGTATACAAACTAATTTAGTATTTAAAGCCTACATACACCAGACACGTTAATAACAAAATATAATTTGCAATACTAACGAGTCTAGGAAAAGGTGCAACGGAGGTATTTACACTAACAGCAATATAAGCTACAGCCACTAAACACCTTTCCCCGCTCTCACCGCCCCTTCTTGCACCCCCGCTCCTCACCTTGCTCGTCCCTCTCACACTTCTACCCGCTCCCACCGCCCCGCCTTGCACCCTTACTCCTCACCTTGCCCGTCCCGTGAGTGTGGAATTGGCTGGCGTTCCTACATTTGCCTATTTAGTGACTCGGTGAAGATGCAGCCATGCGCACAATGGCAGCCGAGTCATGCCATCTGCGCCTTTTTACCGCTCGCTGGCAGCATAATCGCCGCTCACCTCTTTACGCAAAGTTATGGACGCACTTAACAATCCTTAAAAGTAGGACAGAGCAGCGCACCACCACACAATTACACACTCCGCCTCCTCTGCTTAGTTTACTGACCTAACGTATGTTAGAACAAAGTACTAGAGTCTGCTCGTTACCCCCGCCAGCGATAGATGAAGGTTATTTATTTACCCCTGTTTGTCTGTTTGTTTGTCCAGAGGATATCTCAAAGAGTTATTGATGGATTTCAATTAAATTTGGTGAAGTGGGTCATGGGCCAAGGAAGAGTTGATTAAATTTTGGTGGTGATTTGAGGTGTTGGCTTAATCGGTAGAGAGGTGGGCTGCAGTCCTAACGGACCCAGGTTCGAATCCCGGCTGGGGCAGGGAACAGTTTAAGGATTTGAATTTCATTGAATCAGGCTTTACTGATCTACCAGAAGACCCGCCGACATGTCGTAAAAATACCCACGCTAATACCAATACACCAGTCCTGCATGAGACAGCCCTAGCATGTATTCAATATGGACGGTGGGTGTTAGCGCCGAAGTGGTGACATGTAGAGGTGTATGGTATGTAGGAGGACTGCTGGGCCTTGATATCAGGCTGTGAAGCCTATGCCCAGAGTCGGACACATTAAAAAAAAAAAAAAAAAAAAAACGTTGGCACGGGTATGCGTTCTTTGAGTGCTGTCTAGTGTATGATACATTTCAATCCTTCACTAAATTCCTACCTATTATTGTATATTCTTCCCCTCTCCATACGCCTTTATCTACCTTATAAGCGTGATGATTCGAGGTGGAGGGCGTGGATACATACTTCATTAAGCTTATCCCTACAACGAGGCTCTTCCAAGCTTAGATATTTCGAAGTGGAGGGAAAAAATACAGCATTCATAAATTCCATCACTACAACAGATCATGCCTGACGAGTAAAACCTCCTGATGGAACCCTGGCTAGAATGAAAAAAAAGACAGGTGAAGGGATTTAACGTTTCGGACAGACGATGAATCATCTTGCATTCTGTCTTCTACCAGACGATTTAATAAAGTCAGGAATGATGTCTCTTAGTGAAGGGGTCGATAAAGATAGAAAAGTCTCTCATGCTGAATTTAAGCGTCGAGAGATACATACCGTCAATAACATGGTCAATAGCCGCACACACACTTTCACACGCATACACAAAAACACTTTCACCAGGTCTCTCTCTCTCTCTCTCTCTCTCTCTCTCTCTCTCACCCACACACACACACCCACACCCACACCCACACACACACACACCCACACCCACACACACACACCCACACCCACACCCACACCCACACACCCACACACACACACACACACACACACACACACAGCCCCGGTTATCGCTGTAGGTTTTTCATGAGTCGGGATTTATTTTGGTTTTGATAACTGGAGGGTGAGGAGATGGGAGAGAGTGAGGAGATGGGAGAGAGTGAGGAGATGGGAGAGAGTGAGCAGATGGGAGAGAGTGAGCAGATGGGAGAGAGTGAGGAGATGGGAGAGAGTGAGCAGATGGGAGAGAGTGAGCAGATGGGAGAGAGTGAGCAGATGGGAGAGAGTGAGCAGATGGGAGAGAGTGAGAGTTAAAGCGAGTGTTTGTAACTCAGCTAATGACCGGCCTAGCACACACACACACACACACACACACACACACACACACACACACACACACACACACACACACACACACACACACACACACACGTGACCTGTAATAAGAGGAGACTGATGTCTTGCACGAGATAATTACGTGAATGGTGAGATAGGGAATAACGTGATCAATGGGTTAGGTACAAAATTAGCCCCTACAGTTATAATTTTCATTCTTATTTTTGCAATTTCGGGACAATTTCATGTAGCAAAGGAGAGAGAGTTTTGAGTTGCAATTGCTGGGTGCTGCCCTCATTAACCTGTTTATTATCAGAGTGTTCTCCCTAAGTACGCGTCCATACCAAGTCCATATCAAGTGCTTGCGGGTGAGGGAGAGAGTTCTGCATCATTATAACCCACAGACGCTCGAGACCACATCCACTCACATAAAAAAAAAAAAAAAACGCACACACCAGCGGGCACTTGGTGTGGACGTGACCTACGCTTTATCAGATCATTTATCCAACATGCAGAATAAATTATAAAACATATCCTTGGGTAGAAGTGGCTATGTATCCTGCATGAAATGTGAGAGATCATTATTCCTGGATAAGATTTGTAAATAGACAACAATTTTTTTGGATGATGAAAAAAATTCGATTAAGTACAATTATAAGGAGATGCAACGACTGAAATTTTACACGAGTTGACGACCCCTTGAATACGATGAATTTATATTTTTTATCCTGAACCTAACAATTATATTTAGCTTATACAAGACGCTAATAACTGAAGGAGTCAAATGAACACTACCTCTCCAGCTTGAAGTATCTTTCCTGAGCTGAAAAAAATTGTCCAGCGATATATAGCCAGATTTAAGAAAGATACCACAATTATGAAATCGTTAAGTGCATGAATAAAGAGATGAATAATTTGTGTAACGGAGAATATATAAGATTAAATAATTACTCTTGAATGATGAAGGCTGTACAATATTTACCATAAGGATAAACAAATGTCCATGGGTCGAAAATACGAGTAGCCAGGATCTGACACGAGCAAAGCAGAGTAAAAAAATGAATTTATGTATGTATATATGTATGGATTTATGTATGTATATATGTATGTGTGTGTGTATGTATGTATGGTAGTGAAGATACAACATACACATCTTTACAGTAAAGACAGTTTCATTATGTGTTAATAGTTTCATGCATTTGAGCAACTTACGGAGCGGTGAAATCAAGACCCAGAACCGAGGAGTATTTACAAAGGAAATACATGTGTCTGTGAGGAATCAGGCTAAAAAAGAGAAGAAAAGCCACAGAAAGGAGTCTTTTTCAGAACCTTACCTGATCTTTAGTTTGAGTATTACACTGATTATATTTATGCTCTTATCATCGGTCATCCTGCCAACAAACGCATCACCCCAAACTGGACTGAACATTAAGAAAAAAAAAAAAAGTACCACCAAGCAATACATCAAATTAGTGATTAAATACATCCTCTCACTTGATGTAATAATGCCAACTTCTTCCTTCACCTTTATCATTCCTTTTCTGTCTGTCCTCCTCTCTTCCTATTTCTCCCATCTTTCCTGTCATTTTTTATAACTTTTCAAGTGGCTTTACATTAAGCGACAAATATAATGTTTTCCTGTAAACCAAGAAACCATTTACAACGCTAGATGGTAACCATATAACCAACCCATACGTGTTCCCTACGTGTCAACAAGTGGGTTGGCGGACGGTTAGTGCCCCTCCCCGTAAAACAACTAACTGAGAGACAAACGGCCACCCCTTACAGGATTATGGTGTCTGGCTATAGATAGACAAATAGACAGACAGATAGATAGATGGACTAAACAGTGAATATAAAGGCAAAAAATTACAACTCAACTATATACTATCTAACTAACAATTAACTACCATAAATATTAAAGCAGAAAATACGGCCAAGCATAATGACTTATAATGAATAAAATAAATACGGCCAAAAAATACTTCCATCGTTCTTCTCCTAGATCTATCAACAGTGTTCCTCAGGGCTCTGTCCTATCTCCAACTCTCTTCCTTTCATTCATCAGTGACCTCCTAAGCTGTACATCTAACCCTATCCACTCATACGCTGATGACTCCACCCTTCACCTTTCCATTCGGTTCCCGCAACGTCCATCTCAGCAGTTACTTTAACAGACAGGGGATGAGGCTATGCCACACCTAATGTCTGACTTGGCTCGTATCTTTGACTGGGGTAAAAATAATCTTGTTCGTTTTAATGCATCAATGACTCAGTTCTTACACCTGTCAACCCGACAAAATCTTCCACAGGTGTACTCACTAATGTTTAATAATATTCAGCTTAACCCTGCATCATCCTTGAACATGCTTGGGGTTTCGTTTACTCGGGACTTGTCTTGGAAAGATCATACTACATTTCTTGTAAAATCTGCTTCCAAGAGATTAGGTGTGCTAAGCCGACACCGTTTCTTCTTTACCCCTGTACAATTGTTGACTCTATACACTGGTTTTATCCGCTCCTGTGTAGAGTACAACTCTCATGTGTGGGGAGGTTCCCCACATAGAGCTCTTCTCAATAGGGTGGAGTCAAAGGCTTTTCGTCTTGTTAACTCTCCTCCTCTTACTGACTTCCTTCAACCTCTGTCTCTTCGCCGCACTGTTGCATCTTTATCTCTTTTCTATTGCTACTTTAATGGTCACTGCTCATCTGAATTGTCTGCTTGCATTCCTCCACCTCTACGACGGGCGCGTAGCACCCGTCTGGCAGCAAACTCTCATCCCTTTTCTGTCCAACTCTCTAATGCAAGAGTTAACCGTTACTCCCAGTCCTTCGTTTATGCAACAGGTCAGCGCTGGAACAGTCTCCCTCTGTCTGTATTTCCTGCTTCCTATGATCTCCAGTCTTTCAAACGCAGTGTCCTGGCATCTCGAAATGATCGGATCTTGACTTTGGCCCTCTCTTATATTCTGTTTTTCACTTGGAAGGAACAGTTATTGCAGGCTCGTGGCCTTTGATTCCTTCTTCCTCGCATGAAAAAAAAAAAAAAAAAACTACTACATTATGGTAAAAAATAATACAATCGAGCAGTATAATTTCTTGCAATGACTACTGTGAAAATCTCTCTCTCAAAATTTGCCAAGCTCCTAAAACTGCGCCAAGATCTTATCACCGCAGCAGCCTTCCGACCGTAACGAGGCTACTGATTGCTTTCCTACTTACCCAAAAGTCACGCCAAGGAGATGTGGGAAGGATTTTTCGTTAGTTTAGGAGATTAACACTTCCTCTTTAGCGATTTATTAGGCATATTTCACCTTATGTGGAGTTAAATGGAGAAACAGACTGACAAATGAGGTAGTGAAGGAGCGTTGTGGTGTGAATGTGGGTGTGATAGCGTTGGGAAAAATACATTGAGGTGGTTTAGCCAAGTGGGGAGGATGGAGAGTGAGAGACTCAAGAGGAGAAAGTATGTTAATGAGATGGAGAGGGGGAGAGGGAGGGTCAGAGGATGAGATGGAGGGATGGAGTGGAGAGATATATGAGAGAGGGGAGTGTAAATTGGGAAGGAAGCATCGAAATTGCAGGCGACAGGGGGACATGGAGGAGATCTGTTTGTGGCCACCCGTTACGGGATTAGGGCGTTTGGCTATAGATAGATATACAGATAGATAGATTTCTCCTCGATATCCTCCAATATGTTATGTGATGGTAAATATATAATAAAAATAGCATACATGTGAACACTAAGCCATGGGTGCATGAAATTCCATTAGCATTTGATACGAAACAAATGAGTCTCCTTGGTTACTAGCCAAATCAACCCTGCAATCTCACAACACCTGGCCATCATCTGAGCTGCAAGGGGTTAGGGATATTTGTCAGGTTACAAAAAAAGCTCTTTAGTGATGTCCTATTTGTAACAGCCGGAGTCGAGTCATCAAAATGGCAAACTAAATCGCTAAGGAAGAGGTGTTAGGGATTACTGTCAAGGAGAAGACGGATCAAGGGTAACTCTGCCCCACTCTGATGTACAAACAAAAAGTGTTCTTAGGCAGGTAAAAGGAGCCCAAGACATTAAACTGTGGACTAGGGAAAGAACTATACAGTGTTGGGTCTGTCTACAGGCTGTCGCTGTCTCCCTGATATGACTGGGGTGTGAGGTAACGTAGTAGAGTTTGGAAAAGTATGGAAAAATGTGTGTGTGTGTGTGTGTGTGTGTGTGTGTGTGTGTGTGTGTGTGTGTGTGTGTGTGTGTGTGTGTGTGTGTGTGTGTGTGTGTGTGTGTGTGTGTGTGTGTGTGTGTGTGTGTGAGAGAGAGAGAGAGAGAGAGAGAGAGAGGAAAAAAACACGCTCAAAGGGTTTAATATTATGTAAAAACGACCCAATTCTCCACAGGCAGAAGGATTTATTAATTTTGTATTTAAGACAATGTAACGCCCTGCACTGTACCATTTTATTTATTTTCGATATTCATATAAAACTAAAGAGAATTCCTGTCAGTATATCACAGGAGACTGAGGGTGAGATGGAGGGATAGAGTAGAGAGGTATATGAGAGAGGGTGATGGGAGTATGGAGGAAGGCAGGTTATGGTAGGGAACAGGGCGGCATGAAGGCGATTTGTTTGTGGCCATCCCTTACGGGATCAAGGCGTCTGGCAATAGACAGAGAGATATGTTATAGTGCTTCGTCCAAGTGTAAGTATTTAAGTCCAATAAAGACGCAATACTTTTTGTCTCGTTGGCAATACATCTAGTTCACAAGACATCGGTGAAGCATGTATCATTATAGTAGGTCTGTTTTTATCTGACGAAACTGAGCAACTAAAACATGAACACTCAGCCACAGTTTCATGAAATTCGATGAGCCAGAGGTACGAATGCGTCTCCTTAATTACTAGTCAAATCAACCCTCCAATCCGCCCCAGTGTGGAGTACAACTCGCATGTGTGGGAAGACTCCCCACATACAGCTCTTCTCAATAGGGTGGAGTCAAAGGCTTTTCGTCTCGTTAACTCTCCTCCTCTTACTCGCTCCCTACAACCTCTGTCTCTTTGCCGCACTGTCACATCTTTATCTCTCTTCTATCGTTACTTTGATAT
This sequence comes from Coenobita brevimanus, assembly GCF_032717465.1. Taxonomy (NCBI): domain Eukaryota; kingdom Metazoa; phylum Arthropoda; class Malacostraca; order Decapoda; family Coenobitidae; genus Coenobita; species Coenobita brevimanus. The sequence continues at coordinate 16,826,662 of NC_137067.1, read as the reverse complement.
GTCACTGCTCCTCTGAACTGTTTGCTTGCATTCCTCCACCTCTACGACGGGCGTGTAGCACCCGCGTAGCAGCAAACTCTCATCCCTTTTCTGTCCAACTCTCTAATGCAAGAGTTAACCGTTGCTCCCGGTCCTTCATTTATGCAACAGATCAACTCTGGAACTGTCTCCCTCTGTCTGTATTTCCTGCTTCCTACGATCTCCAGTCTTTCAAACGCAGTGTGTCCAGGCATTTAGAAATGATCGGATCTTGAATTTGGCTCTCTCTTGTATTTTGTTTTTCTCTTGGAGGGAACAGTTATTGCCGGCTCATGGCCTTTGGTTCCTTCTTCTTAGCATTAAAAAAAAAATCTGACAACACATGGCCATCAACTGAGGTGCAAGGGGTCATGGATCATCAGGTTACCAAAAAAAAAAAAATAAGTGCTATAGTTATGTCGTATTTTTGTAACAATCAGAGTCGAGTGGGAAAAAATGTTGAATCAGACTATGAGAGTAGGTGGACAAGGTGGGTTATAGGCGCACCTTGAACTGCTAACTACACCTGCGTCTCAGTCTGTGCCTCCCAATTAAAAAACAAATATAGCGAGGTATGCGAGGGGGAGCTGTGTCATCACAGTGGGTTGGGGTGATTCGTGTTATTTGCACAGGGACCTCAGCCGTTACCACCACCGCAATTTCAGATAGGCACTACCAACAAGGCCACCACCACCATGACAACCCTCGCTATCACATCACTACTACCAACATTTCCACCACCACTGTTCCTGCCAACATTGCCATCACTATCATAACAACCTAGGACGTCCCTGGCACTACCATCAGCATCTTCGTCACCGTTGTCATCAGGTCGATCACAGCCACCACCACCGCCAAAACTACCACTGCCATTGATTTTGCCACTCCCAGTTCTTCATGTTTTATCTCTACCAGCCTCACTGCCCTCACAGAGATTATGAAGACATCCTAATGTATGAGAAGTAAGAATTAATAAGTAAGTCTATTTCCTTGTAAATTTTTTTCTCTTCCTTGAAAGCTTATAATCATTACTGAGGACATATACAGGCAGTAGGTTTTTTCTAAGACATTCTTAATTAAACGAACAAGAAGAATAATTCAGTACCACTGTTTCTGTGAAGGCTAGCAACCTGGGACACTACCTCAATTATGACAGTAAGTGTCCCCAAAGATACAAAGACTCCACTACAGGTGCTTATTTACTTGGGACACTTACCCACTGTAGCAGCTGGAAACAAGCATCTAAGTAATGAAGAGAGCTTCTGAAGTGTTGAACTATAATTGATTTACCGACTGGGACATTCAACGAGTCACGAGAAGAATTATGGAAAAGTGGTACACAGACGACAAAGAGAGTAGATCACCACTAAAGGACATCAAACTGTACTACCAATTTATATTTTCTAGCACTTATAAAGAGGATAAACGAGGCATGAAGCAAATTAATAAGCAGAATATTAAGCCAATCGATCCCAGTGCAAGAGTCAAGCTAATCATTTACGGTACTACAAAAATAAGAAGGTTATCCAACTACTTCTAAGGAAAAGCCTACATCAGGAGGAGGACTCCCTTCAGCGTTCACATGTTGCTTATAGGTACACCTGTAAAAGAGGGGACTGCACAGCCCTGCCTTCCACCTATATAGGCATGACGAAGATGTAGCTAGTCAGTCGCCTCACCAGCCACAGATATGTAGGAGCCCCCAGGAACCACGTGCGGCATAAGCACCGTGCCAACATCACCAAAGCGGACCTTAAAAAGAACACTGATGTTTTGGCTAGATGTAGCGACAACCACCGGCTCCCTGTACTTGGGGCACTGTATATCAAGGAGCTAAAGCCTTCAATAAATGTCCAAGCCCAAGATTTACAAGCACTGCCGAGCATGAGAAGATCTACAGCAGGCCAGAACACAGGCCCAACTGATGACGGCAGCAGTCACCGGAACCCAACAGCCAATCAGAGTACAGCAACCTAATTAAGCCTCACCTCTGATTCATCACCCAAGCATATATGACTCATTACCGACCACTGCTAACCATTTCTACCAGTAGCATGATCTTCCCTTCGCTGAAGAAGGCTTTGGAGAGCCGAAATTCCGGAATCCGAAGTAAAGCAATTACATCACAGATAACACCACGAGAACCAAGGACATGGCCGCCTACGGTTCGTTCGTTCGTAAGATTCCCTGCACCTATAGTGCAGGCCGGGCCATACATTAGCCCTGTCAGTGGGGTATGGGCTGGTTAAAAACAGTAAGAGGGGAGGACAGGACCTGGGGATTGCCCAGCACACACGTCCTGTCTCCTGACTGGCTTTGTGGTGTGTGTGTGCCGCCTACGGAGAATCATCGCTAGGCTTCAGGGAGAAGCAAAACGAGCCATCAGACAAGAAAATCATTGCAGAAAAGTTATATTATGCCGAACCTGCAATCACGTTTAATAAAGTATAAGCATTATATTATTTAGGCAAGTACTAGTACCTCTTTCTTACTAGCATATTTCCCCATATGACAACTCAAAATCTGTTATATGTGCAATCAGTGTCGATACAAAAGCATACGCAACATACCCGGGGAAGATCAATATTTAATCTGCAAAATAAACCACTATGGAAGAGCCACTAGAAAACCTCTTATGCCTACACGATTACGGCTCTAGAAGTCTGCTTCTGAGTACTACAGACCTTAAGTTAGCTAACCAATCTCCTCTTCTATTCATGAATTAGAAAGCACACACAGAGTGCATACCTCCGCCAAAGCAAATATATATATATATATATATATATATATATATATATATATATATATATATATATATATATATATATATATATATATATATATATATATATATATATATATATATATATAAAATTACTGCTGCAGTCCCTTCTCTTCACCCGACGAATATCTTTACGGCCTCACGTAGTTAATTCTACGTTGTTATTCTGTCTGGCTACACAATCTCAGAGCGCATACCTCCACCAAAGCCAATATTATCTACTATTTTTTTTCTCACCTCAAAATCTAATCAACTCTTCCTTGACCCACTGCTCACCCATCCACCAGATTTCATTAATATCTGATCATCGCTTTTTGAGATATCTAGTATACAGACAGACACGGATGAAGACTTAACCGTCGTCCAATTTCGTTCTCGGAGTTAATGAAAGAACAACAAAGAATAGGAATTTCACTCAAATATCTCTGAAACTCTAATATTAAGTAAGCTTTTCCTTTAGCCTTTGTTTAGACCTCTTGATATGAAAACCAACTGACCCATAGACAGTGAGATGCCGCTTCTGAGCTAAATTTCATCACCCGACGTCAGGAAAAAAAAAATATATATATATATATATATATATATATATATATATATATATATATATATATATATATATATATATATATATATATATATATATATATATATATATATATATATATATATATATATATATATATATATATATATATATATATATATATATATCTATCTATCTATATATACAGTATATCTATATCTATATATATATATCTATATCTATCTATCTATCTATCTATCTATCTATATATATATATATATATCTATATCTATCTATCTATCTATCTATAAAATATATATATATATATATATATATATATGTATATATATATATATATACATATATATATATATATCTTTTTTTTATGCGAGGAAGAAGGAACCAAAGGCCATGAGCCCACAGTAACAGTTCCCTCCAAGAGAAAAACAAAATACAATAGAGAGCCAAATTCAAGATCCGATCATTTTGAGATGCCTGGACACACTGCTTTTGAAAGACTGGAGATCATAGGCAGCAGGAAATACAGACAGAGGGAGACAGTTCCAGAGTTGACCTGTTGCATAAATGAAAGACTGGGAGTAACGGTTAACTCTTGCATTAGAGAGTTGGACAGAAAAGGGATGAGAGTTTGCTGCTACGCGGGTGCTACGCGCCCCTTCATAGAGGTGGAGGAATGCAAGCAGACAGTTCAGAGGAGCAGTGACCATTAAAGTGGCAATAGAAAAGAGATAAAGATGCAACAGTGCGGCAAAGAGACAGGTTGAAGGGAGTCAGTAAGAGGAGGAGAGTTAATGAGATGAAAAGCCTTTGACTCCACCCTATTGAGAAGAGCTGTATGTGGGGAGCCTACCCACACATGAGAGTTGTACTCCACACAGGGGTGGAAAAAACCCCTGTATAGAGTCAACAATTGTGCAGGGGTAAAGAAAGAGCGGAGTCGGCTTAGCACACCCAATCTCTTGGAAGCAGATTTTACAAGAGATGTAATATGATCTTTCCAAGATAAGTCCCGAGTAAATGAAACCACAAGCATGTTCAAGGATGATGCAGGAGTAAGCTGAATATTATTAAACATTGGTGGGTATACCTGTGGAAGATTTTGTCGGGTTGATAGGTGTAAGAACTGAGTCTTAGATGCATTAAAAACAACTATATTATTTTTACCCCATTCAGAGATACGAGCCAAGTCAGACATTAGGTGTGCCATAGCCTCATCCCTTGTTTGTTGAAGTAACTGTTGAGATGGGCGTTGCGGGAACCGAATGGAAAGGTGCAGGGTGGAGTCATCAGCGTATGAGTGGATAGGGTTAGATGTACAGCTTAGAAGATCATTGATGAATAAAAGGAAGAGAGTTGGTGATAGGACAGAGCCCTGAGGAACACCACTGTTGATAGATCTAGGAGAAGAACGATGGCCGTCTACAACAGCGGCTATAGAACGACCAGAAAGGAAGCTAGCGATGAAGGCACAGATAAAAGGATAGAAACCGTAGAAGGGCAGTTTGGAAATTAAAGATTTATGCCAGACTCGATCGAAAGCCTTTGAGATGTCAAGTGCAATGGTAAAGCTTTCGCCAAAGTCTCGAAAGGAGGATGACCAGGAGTCTGAAAGGTAGGTGAGAAGATCGCCAGTGGAGCGTCCCTGACGGAACCCGTACTGACGATCGGAAAGAAGGTTGTGATAGGAAAGATGCCTTAAAATTTTTCTATTGAGAATTGACTCGAAAACTTTTGAAATACAGGACGTTAAGCAATTGGACGATAGTTGGAGGGTTGGGAGTGGTCACCCTTCTTTGGGACTGGCTGAATGAGAGCAAACTTCCAGCAAGAAGGAAAGGTACAAGTTGACAGACAAAGGCGAAAGAGTTTGCCTAGGCAGGGTGTAAGCACAGAAGCACAGTTCTTGAGAACAACAGGAGGGACCCCATCAGGCCCATATGCCTTGTTAGTACTGAGGCCAGTGATGGCAGAAAATACATCAACTGAAGAAATTTTAATGTCAGCCATGAGGAAGTCAGAGGGGGGGAAATGATGGAGGAACAGCACCGGAATCGTCTAAGGTGGAATTGGAGGAGAAAGTCTGTGCCAAGAGATCTGCTTTATCAGTAGAAGAAATAGCTACAGAAACATCAGAGTAGAAAAGAGGAGGGAAGGATGATGAGGTAAAGTTGTTAGAAAGATTTTTGGCAAGGTGCCAGAAGGAGCGGGAAGAATTCGAGTTGGAGAGTTGAGAGCATTTAGTATGGATGAAATTATTTTTAGTAGAGCGAAGAACAGACTTAGCACGATTCCGGGCAGAAACGTAAAGATGATGTGATTCAGGGGTGGGTTGGCTCCGGTACCTTTTATAGGCCCTCTCCTTGTTGCGGACAGCATTAGAACAACCGTGATTAAACCAAGGCTTTCTTGCGTTATTCAAAGGATATGAGAAAGGAATGTATGCTTCCATGCCCGAGAGAATAACCTCCGTAATGCGCAAGGCACACTCAGATGGCTCCCGGCCATGGAAGCAATAATCATTCCAGGGAAAATCAAAGAAGTACTGCCTGAGAGCCTCCCATTCCGCGGCTCCAAAATGCCACAAACGACGTTTCCCTGGAGGGTCCACAGGCCGTACCGGAGTGATAGAACAGGTTACGGTAATAAGGTTGTGATCGGAGGAACCCAACGGAGAGAAAAGATTAAGAGAGTAAGCAGAAGGATTAGTTGTGAGGAAGAGGTCAAGTATGTTGGAGCTCTCTCCAAGGCGGTCAGGGATACGGGTAGGGTGCTGTACAAGCTGCTCTAGGTATATATATATATATATATATATATATATATATATATATATATATAGAGAGAGAGAGAGAGAGAGAGAGAGAGAGAGAGAGAGAGAGAGAGAGAGAGAGAGAGATAGATAGATAGATAGATAGATAGATAGATAAATAAATATCAATCAATCTATCTATCTATCTATATATATATAGATAGATAGATAGAAATACTATATATATATATAATATATATATATATATATATATATATATATATATATATATATATATATATATATATATATATATATATATATATATATATATATATATATATATATATATATATATATATATATATATATATATATATATATATATATATATATATATATATATATATATATATATATATATATATATATATATATATATATATATATATATATATATATATATATATATATATTGTCAGAGGGATGGGATACTAAAGCGACTGTGAATGCCTGGCTGATAAGGAGAACGCCCTTCATCCAAAACCAGACAGAGACAAGTATCTTTCTAGGGTTTGACGAATATATTGCGGAAAAATCGAAGCATCTGAAACACGCACTAGCACGGACAGGGTTTTCAATGTATTTCGGCAGCTGTAAATTTGCTTCAGAAGGAACTAGGAAATTAAGTTGTTTCTCTGACACGAGTAAATGTGTGTGTGTGGATGAGTAAATTGGTAGTGTGTCGTCCTGTCTTGACTACCTCCCTTTCCTTGGGGGAAGCAGCCTAGGTATATAGATAGATTCTGTGATTGTACAGCTCTTGGAAACTTAAATATAAGCAAAAATTAACACAGGTTCGTCTCCCTACCGTAAAGGAACCGGCTGCTTTCAAACACAACCCTTGAAATCGTAGAATAATACCTATACCCTAATTTCATTGCCTAGGAGAGACTCAAGCAGCTGAATTTTAAGTAGGCAGTCACCTATCTGTAGTCTCCTCCCTTGGTCAATGAATGTCTGGTTCACCTAATGATTTATGATCCTCTGAGCGCCAGGTGATGTCATTAGCTCCTGGATCATGTACGATTATGGATGATTGTCGTCTGCACTTTTGGTCGAACTGCTGTGAAACTCTTATATAAAATTTAGAACAGTTTGCTTAATTCCAAAGACCACATTTCATGGTTTCGAAAGTTACGCCTTACTGTCTTGTTACTTAAAAGTACTACTACTACTACAACTATTACTCCTCCTCCTCCTCCTACTACAACTAATACTACTACTAGTGCTACTACTCCTACTACTACTATTATTATTATTATTATTATTATTATTATTATTACTACGTAATTATTGGCCCCAGGTTCATATGAAATGTGAACCCAGTGGACTACAGGCTTAAACTGCCCTTGTGCAGTCAATCGTCCACCTCCTGGGGGATAGGGCAGTAGGTGAGGGACGTTTGTATAACCAGGCAATTGAGCTGCTCGGCTATATTAGTGTCACCACAGGAAGGCGTTCCTCTTCAGCACCATTACCTGTTATAAAAAGTGATTCAATATTCCTGTCCACAATGGAACCAGGGAATGCATGTCCTCGATAAGGGAGTTTATATTGGACTGAAGTGAACTGTGGACTGCGATCTCAGGTTTGGTCAGGGAACCGACATTAGATCTGCAATTCATTAACACTGCCTTTCCTGATCTTGCACGACCCACCGACACGTCATAAAACACCCTTACCTATCTTCCACACGTCACGTCAACAGGTAGTAAAAACACCTTTGCTAATACCCTCGCACCTGTCCTGGATGAGATATCCCTACCTGGTATTCATTATGGACAGTGGGTATTAGCATCGAAGTGGTGACAGGTGAAGGTTTATGATTCGTAGAAGGATTACTAGGTTTCAGGAATGGAAAAAAAAAATATGCAGAGGAACAGGCAGTTGAAGTAGTAATAATGACAACGACCCTAACTACTACGACTGAAAATTTTTGCTAACGTCCTTGGTCTCCATCACCATCTCCAGTGTTCCCACAAGTAACATTATCTACACCACTACTTCTGCTATCAGTACCATAGGATTACCAGCACCATTACTACCACTATCAGTACCACCAAGCCCTTACTTAACATGAATACTTCCCCTATCAGCAGCATCACCTTCTATCAACACCATCACTTTCCTGATCAACTTCATCACTTCTACTACTACCACCACCTTTAGTAACAAAAATACTTCTTTTATCAGCATCATCACCTTCTCCTATCAACATCATCACTTTCCTTATCACTACTACCACCACCTTTATTAACAAAAATACTTCTTTTATCAGCATCATCACCTTCTTCTATCAACACCATCATTTTCCTGATCAACTTATCACTTCTACTACTATCACCACCTCTATTAACAAAAATACTTCTTTTATCAGCATCATCACCATCTCCTATCGACACCATCAGCTTCCTTATCAGCATCAGCATTTCTACTACCAACACCAACGTCCAAGTCATCCACACCATCACTTCTCCCATCAACGTCATTGTTCCTCCTATCTGCACCATCACAACCACTATTAGCCCCATCACCCTCATCATCTCGACTGCCACACAGCCAGCGTATCACTGTGGAAATCAATGTAATGACGGGTGGTGTGAGGTCAGTGCTGGGTTTGAGTTTCACACGACCATACGGCCACATCTCACGAGTTGGTCCCTCCCACTGGCTGATTGTGAAAAAAAAAAATAATATCCAATCTTTCCTCCCTGCCTCCCTCCCCGCTCTTCCCTCTCTCCTCTCCTCCTCCCTCACTACTCATCCTTCCTTTCCCTCTCTACTTCTCCTCCTCTCTTCCTTTCTCTTTCTGATCTTTCTGTTCCCTCCCCCTGGCTCTTCTGTCACTTATAACTCATGTTATCAATATATTTTTTCTTTATAGTAAACAAAATATTTCAGTTCATGGTGTTTGCTCTGCTAAAAACTAAGCAAACTTTTCTTGCGTCCTGACCTGTTCTGTCATGTATTTACTGTTATTCAATTATACATTCCTCTTTTCATCACATCATCTCTTTATACTCAAAGTTTTTTTTCCCTGTCATTTTTCCCCTTGTTCTTCTTATTTCTATCCAGTTTTGGCTAGAATTTCTGGCGATGCTTTTGTAACGAAACTGACTCTTCACACACATTAATGCTCACATTTACATTACCACCATCACAACCACCACCACCAGTACCTTACCGAGTCTACGCGTGTTGTATGTAGGTTATGTGTGTATCTGAGAAGCAATGTGATGTTTGTGTGGATCGACTGACCAGGACAGTATATGCAAGTGCAGTAAAAGGGGAAAGCGGGGGGAGGAGACGAGGATGAGAGGTGGGATGGAGATGTGTATGAATGAGGGTGGTATGAGTTGGGGCAAAAGCGGCTTGATGACATTGGAGGGGGTGGCATTGAGGCATTTCGTTTATGGTCACTCATTCCGGCATTAAGGTAACAGGCTATAGATTGACAAAGAAACAGAGAGACAGACAGACAGATAGACATAAATAGACAGATAGATAGACAGATAGAAAGACAGATAGACAGAAGTTGAATTATGTGTGTTGGATCGACGTATGACCAACTATTATCCAGAAGAAAGTCAACCACCTCCCACTAAGCTAAACTAACACACATTATTTTATTCTTGCAATGCTCGACTTTTTCATCCTCAGTAACGCCTCTCTCAGACACCCCTCTCCATTCACCCTCCGGCTCTCCATCCCACCTCACGCTACCCCTACGTCCTCACCATCTTTTCTCCTTTCCTTATCCTAATATGTTCAGGTCACGTACTTCAAAACTGTAAATCATCTTACCACAGCACGCTACATTTTTTCCTACGATATGTTCGCTAGTATTTTATTTACTAGGAATAATAGCCTAGCCTAACCTAACCCCAATACATTAACTTCCTAACCTAGATTAAGCTACCGTAATCAAAAATAATTCTGACGTCTTACTAAACTTAACATTAACAGAGAAACCTAATACAACTTGTCTTTGGCATACCGGATTTAAGCTAATCTAACCTAAACCTAGAAGCATATCCTAGCTTAAATGGGCTCCTCCTAAGAAAGAAAAGGTGTCCAAATCGAGTATGGTTCAGAAGTATGTACCTCCGTTGTGTTGTATTCCATCCCACACTACCTGCTCCTCACCGCCCTTGTTCCTCCTCCGTCCCAGTGCGCCCCGGCCCCATCCTAGTTACCATTCAGTGGGTTGTGCCATATTCGCTGCCTCGCCCCCTATCTGACCCCAGGCTGACAAATGGAAGGGTCTGGCTTGGGTGATGGATGGCCTACCAAAGAGATCAATGGGTCCCTGGGAGGCGGTGTTGGGATCTGCCGGGGGATCGACAGGGTCAGGAAGGGTGAGAAATGTAGGGTGCGGTAGATTGGGTGTGACAGGTGACGTGAGAATGGTAGACTGAGGCAGGTAGAGTTGTAGGTAGGATGGGCCAGGGTGCGCTGAGGTAGACACAATGGGATGAGTTAAGTCGGTAGGTAGGGTGGACAGTGATGCAGACAGGTTAAGGCACGAAGGGTGAGGTGAGGTAGGTAGAGTGGAGTGAAGTAGGTAAGAGGGGGCAGGACTGAGAAATGGACAGGATTAGGGTGGGGTGAGGGAGATTAGGTAGGGTGAGAGAGGTAGGATGGGTGGTCAGGAGTTTTGATTAGAAAGTTGGACTCGTATGGCGGGTGAATATAACTCTTTGTTAGGTTGTCCCGTTTCAAGACTACGTTATTTTTTGCATCTCAGGCCGGAATACTTAACTAAAACACTAAGCGGGCAATGGATGAAGTATAGGCTATTTATTTCTGTACAGTACCACAGTATTTGCACCTACTCTAGATAATCAGCTTTATATTATTACCTGGGTACTGTAATTTAATCAGGCAAACTCAGTCTCATAACTGCCTTAACCAGGTGGATTGAAAGTGTGATACAGGTTTGCATCAGGAAGACAGGTGGAGTGTGTGCAGACAACGAGGCTTGGTTGGAAGGGACTTAGGGATGGCTTGAGGTGAACTGATGATAATTATTGGTGTGAAATAATGGGTGAAAAAGTATTAGAATTTTAACGGTGAGAGATTATGGTAAGTAGCTGCTGTAATATCTGAAATGGAAGTGAGGCTGGACTGGATGTTTGACCCTATGTATGTTGTTTGGTTAAAGTTCTAAGCAGGATAAACTGTAGATGATACTCGGGTGGAAAAATTCATCTTTCTAAAATCAATCATATGTTCCTTATTGTCCCATCTGGAGTGCAGAGGCCTGGGGTTAGGGTTTTCAGTCCACATAATTACGGTGAGTGATCAGACCCTCTTTTCTGAGTGGCATTATAAGAGCAATAAAGCCTGAAACCCCAAGGAAGGAAACATTTATGGACCACATTCACATAGAGCACCTTAATCCATAGGACCGTCCGTTGCCCATTTGGTTTCATGCATACGGTTATCATGCAGCATATTAAGTGGTTTGCTAGACTACAGACACCAGTTTTGTTTGTCTGTCAGTGTGGAGCCACCTGAAGGTAACAGTACAAGTATGTGGATGGTATGTTAATGGAAGGAGGCGGAACTTAATGTTTAAGAGGTTGGGTCTAGATTCACAGACATACGATCATTTCCCTCTAGTAATATTTTCCCGACTCTCTTCTGGCAGCTATGGCAGTGAAAGGAGTTACAGGAATTATTTTTATGTGACAGCAAGATGAACCACACAACTAAAGAGTGTGAGAAAGAAGGATACTCCCTGTCGTTTGGAGAGAAACGAGAAATATGGAAAACACGACAATGACGAAGGAAGACTGTAAACGAACGTAAACTTTTGATATGGCTGTGCAAAGAGGAAACCCGAGAGGAATCTGAATATCGTCTGTGAATTCTTATTTTTTCGTTCATAAAAAAAGTTATGAGTTTTGATCTTTTGTTTGTGAAACCCGACGCTAGACTAATTTTAAGTTCCTATATCTGAGGGAGAAAAACTGCTTGTTTCATTATGTGTGTGTGTGTGTGTGTGTGTGTGTGTGTGAACCAGGCCCGTGCGTGCGTGCCAATTTGCATATACCCTCGCGTTCTTTTGTTTATGTGCGTGCGTGGGGTGGTTTGAAGGTAGAGAAATCTATGCTTGCTTTCATCCAAGTATAATCGTTTATGACTTTCGCATTTGTCAAGTTATTTCTGCATCGATACAAGATACTTTGAGTTGCACTTGCATATATCTGTCACGGATGAGATTTATTGCACATCTACAGTAGATATTGAAGTGAGTGAAAAATAATATGGGACATGTGAATCTATCTATTGCCAGACGCTATAATCCCGTAAGGGGTGGCCATTTGACTTTGAAATGTCTCATAATTTGCCGACAGTGTTCTAACAAATAAATTTATAGGTTCAAAATATAGGGTGTTTTGATTTCAGTCTTAAGTGAGGTTGTGTTGATTATGCAACTCAAAATTGAAAGAGTAGCTCTGATATCTTTTGTGGTTTTATGTATGCAGGAGGATGCTAATGTGCCGTGATTAGAGATATGTACACACACACACACACACACACACACACACACACACACACACACAAACACAAAACGAACATAAATACTGTATATATTATGCATACATATAGGCTATACAGATCTAAATATACGTGTACCGTTTCCAATCTCGTATGTTGCAGGGACGGCTTCGGCTAGTTTTGCGAAAAGCTTAAAAACTTTGGCTGGCTTATGACAACATGAACCATCCACACATACAATGGAGACAAAAAGCAGACCCGGAAGAGCATGGAAAAGGTTATGGGAAATGCAAAATAGTGCAGGGTGCCTCTAGTAACGAATGGCAGTCCTCGCAACACAAGAGAATTTGTTTGCGTTATCACCAACCTGTATTCATGGCAGTCTTATGAAGACACGAACATCCTTACTGTGGGACGTTCTGCGATGCTGCTCTTTCCCTTCTCAAATCTGAAAAACACAAGAGGCAACATAAATAATACACACAATTGTAAAAATGGTATATTCATTCTTTCCGTTGTCTGTTTTGATTTATATATCTGAAAACAAAGGGTAGGCCCAGATATAGCGCTCCTCCTTGCACTCCACCTTGCATCACTTCACTTCCTTCTCGCACTGCCACACCCACGCCCACACCAGCAGACCAAGCCATCCACACATTTAAGATACATTAGGGCGAATTTCTGATGGAGCGCCAATTACGGACCACCACGTGTGATGAGAGAGATATTCAAACGGCAATATACATACGTGAGGAGAGAGAGAGAGAGAGAGAGAGAGAGAGAGAGAGAGAGAGAGAGAGAGAGAGAGAGAGAGAGAGAGAGACAGGTCGATAATCTCGTCAGTTGAGGAAGCTACCTAACACCTTTTCGTTAGAGACTTATTTATTACACCTAATCGTCGTCATCTGTGCTACATAAATCCCTCCAAGATCGCCATACTCTGCATAGATAACGTACAAAAGGGTATTAAGCACCCATATTCAAAACAAATCGCTAAGGAAGAGGTGTTAGGGAGCTTCTTTAACCTACAAGATTACGAGTCACAGAGGGAGGGTGGGGTGGGGTGGGGGTCAGGTCGTTTGCCAGGTCGGGGTCACCAATAGCTGGGTGGTGGAGACACTGGGCCCAGGCTGGTGGTCAAAGGAGGCATTATTAAAGTACCCCAAGTGCTTCAATAAGGTGATATATTTGTAAAGTTTGTGCTGCTGCTGCTGTGTGACAAGACTCATGGAGGGTGATATTTATTAGTGGAGGACTGAGAGAGAGAGAGAGAGAGAGAGAGAGAGAGAGAGAGAGAGAGAGAGAGAGAGAGAGAGAGAGAAATACCACCTATTTTAAGGAAGGAAATCTCGCATTCCGATAGCGCCTTCCTCATATTACTTTAGACACCTGCAAGTGATTTTAATTTTAGGACACACCTGTTGTACTGAGGCGGTAAAGGAAGGCTGTCTCAACCTCTCCAGTGTCAAAAATGTCTCCTAAGATGACAACAAAAACAAAATGCAAATCGTGTCAATGGATTTAGTGGGTTAAACTGATGTCATATTTATGTCTCTTACCTATAGAGAGCGAGAGACTAACGAGGAGAGTGTATGTGAGTAAATGGAGGGGGGAGACGGAGGGGGAGGTCGAGGATGAGATGGAGGGATGGAGTGGAGAGGTATATGAGAGAGAGGGGTGTGAACTAGGAGGAGGGCAGTGAAATGATGAGGGACAGGGCGACATTGGGGTGATATGTTTGTGGCTACCCCTTACGGGATTAAGGCGTCTGGCAAGAGATAGATAGACAGACAGATAGATAGATAAATAGATGAACCTGTAGTCAACGCTCACGTCCCCCACCTCACTGTTAAGATTTACGCAGTACCATCCAAATATGTATACACTTTTGAACTAGCATATTCATTAACCATAACCCACACTGCCATCACCTATCATCCACTACACGTACAGCTGGCCACATGAACCTGGGACAGCGTCAATGCATGGATAAGGTCGTGCATCTGCTGCACTTAACCTTGACGGATTAATATGTTAATTGGTGGCAGTGACGTAAACGAAATGGGGTGTCAAGTATTAAACAAAACTGCAAAGTACGTGTGATGCAGGGATGTCAAAAGGTGTCAGCAGACCTCCACTTCACATGATTACTTTCCTAGGTGTATACGTGGCCAACTGTAGACTCGAGACGGATCCACCACCTCACCAGCAATCTCACGTCCTCCTGTATTATCTCTTTCATTGTCAAGTTGCTGTAGTTTTTCTGTGATCTAGCATGCACCTATAAGACGCTTAGGCCTGTGAGTTAGACGTAGGATTTCGAGAACGTGTGTGGTGTGTGGATGACTGTTGTTTACTTCGCTGGGTACTATGTTCATAGTTATCCCGCCCTTGGTACTTACTCTTCCTTGTTTCTGGCTTGTACCTCTTTTCCTTAGGTGAGATGATGAACAAATAGCATAAACATAGCTTGCTGTACGTTCATGGTGCTAGGAAAAAGATCAAATATAAAGGGGATAATAGTAAGTTCTAAAAATGGATGACAACATAGCAAGGATTTTCAGAAGAACGAGGCGAGCATTGACTGAAGGACCTCTATATTATGCTCAAAGACTTCTTGATTTTCCCAGTGTATGTTACATGGCAAAATTTCGTTTGTTAAGATGCGTCCATTAGCTACAGGGGTCTATTTGATATATATGTAATAATTATGGGTTTTTATTTTCTAGAAGCATGGTTTAGAAATTAGACACTCAAGATGTCCACTTAACTCATTTCTATCTATCTATTGCCAGAAGCCTTAATCCCGTAGGGGTGAGGCCGCAAACAAATCGCCTCCATGTCGCCTTGTCCCCCGCCATTTCCTCCACCCAGCTCACACACCCCTCTCTCATGTACCTCTCCATTCCATCCCTCCATCTCATCCTTGGCCTCCCCGTCCGTCTCCCCCCTCCATCTCACTCATATACTCTCTCCTCGTCAGTCTCTCACTCTCTATCCTCTCCACATGACCAAACCACCTCGTTGTCTAAGGCATAAAAAGGATATTAAGACAAGTTTCCATTAAAGACGCCCATTACTTGTCTAAAAACAAGATATTTTACGTTTCAATATAGCATTAAGCTTTTTTCCACTCCATGATCCACACAGGTCTCCACCACACACTCCACTCGTCCTTCCACCCATTATTACGATGACGTTTTCTTCCATATATTAGTTTTATCTCGTCAGTTCAAATTAACAGTGACGATGCTTCTCATAGTGAATGGGATAAAAATAATCTCCATTCACCTCTTCCACTGTGAACTGATTACCAAAATATAAAGAAAATCGTGATATGCTAAAGACTTTAAGATAAAAACAAACACCTTAGTGAAGGGAATGAGTCACCTCCCCCAATACCCGACGCCTTCAGCCCCATACAACCCCCCCTTAAAAACAACAGGTGAAATCCTTGGCTGATCCTCAACCCTTCCACTAGGTTTGATCGAAATCACACACACACACACACACACACACACACACACACACACACACACGCACGCACGTCAAGCAAAACATCAAAGCCTCTCTCGCTTCAGGTGCGCGGGTGTAGTAGAATTTTAATGTGGTTGTAGAGACGAATGAGACCAAATCAGGTATCAGAATAACAGAACGTAGGTCGGGTAATCGAAGTATTCTCTCTCTCTCTCTCTCTCTCTCTTCGGGGTAATTCTTTCTCCTCCATCTTTTCCTTCAAGCTGTTATGCTGGAGGGTGAAGTGGGTGGGGAGAGCTACAACATACTCTCCATTCCTGTAATGATAATCGTATTTTTAGCGAAGGTTGGAACGCACTTCATCGTTTGGATTAAAAGTTATGGTCTGTAAGATCTATGTATCTGGGGCGCGTTGTAACCTTCTCTAACACACACACAGACACAGACACACACACACACACACACACACACACACACACGCACACACACACACGCACACACACACACACACACACACACACACACACACACACCAAGGGACCCTCCCTCACTCAGGCCGTCACCCCATAGGCCACAAAAAGGTGGGTCGAGTGAGTCAGGTGGCCCATTTACCTGGAATCTCGCTCACGGGCCGTTTTTGCCACATCGCCTTCATATACTTACTTAAATTACAGGTATTAGTTTTGTCTGCAGCGAGACGGGCAGCTTAGGAAGGAATCATAATAAAGTAACTGAAGAGCGAGTCACGAAGAAGTTACGCTGAGAAAATAGGGTTGAGGGCAGAAGTTAGAAGCAGTGCCGTCTAGCTACGGGGGGGAAGGGGCATGGTGAGCGCCCCCACTCCAGTCAGACCCACGGCCCTCCCACTGCCCTCCCCCTACTCGGAATTTCAGCAATGAATCCCCTCAAAATTGGGACTGGCCCCACTAAACTCCCACATTGGTGGCGGTCTGACTATGGTACACTGTCCGAATGGTATGTTTCCTGTCAATACTTCCGGGATGCTGATAAATTTATGCAGAGAAAGTACAGTTACGGCCAGGAGTTATGGCGAGATGACGATGCAATTTGTGGTCAATAACTCTGGCCTGACGGCATCAAAAGCTTTGCTAATGTCTAGTGTGGCTAAGAGTGTTCTGTGTGATGGCCTAGCTGAATTGATGTGTAAGGTCTGTAAGAAGAGTGTTTGTGCCGTGTAGTGGCCTATAATCATGTTGCGACGGGGCTAGGGGGATGTGAGGTGTAAGTAATTGTAATACCAGTCGTTCAGTGACTTTGGAGAGGGTGCAGAGGAGTGTGCTGGGGCGGTGTGAGGAAGGTAACAGCCTTTGTTGGGTTTGGGGATAGTGATGACAGTACCATGCTTCCAGATGTTGGGTATAATGTTGTGTGAGTAGCTGTAGTTTGATATGTTGGTGAGTGCTTGTATGCCTTGTGGTCCAAGATGTTTAAGGGGTATGTTGTTTATGTTGTCTGGTTCACAGGCAGATGAGTGCTTAAGGTTGCTAATGATGTGCTTCATTTGGTTGTAAGTGAAAGGCGTGAAGTCTGTGTCTCCGGGGAACTGTCTCTTGCGTTGAATGACACGTCGGTCGTCGAGATGAGGGTTTACATAACTAAGGTGTCAAAAGTGATTTATGAGAGTGTTTGCTTCTTGTCTGCCTGAGGGTATGGTGTCTGTTGTTATGATGGCAGCATGTGATTGTGTAGTGTTGCTGTTGGAGAGTGTGATGCTGTTTTGTGTCTTGTGGAGTTGCTGGTGTCTGTTTTGTGATCAAGAATTTGGAGATAATTATTCCTATTTGCTGTTTGCTGCTCTATTTTATTGTTTATTTGAGTGCTGAGTTCTTGTATTTGTTGTATGGTGTCTTGTGTAAGGGGTGATGGGGAGTGTTGTAGTATGTCACATAGACTGATGAGGCATTGAGTTTCTAGTGTGAAGTTGGGGTTGAGTCTCATTAAGTTGCCTGTAGGGAAGTGCCTTTTGTCTGCGTTTTGCATAATTGTATTGAAAGTGTGCACAGCGGTGTTGATATTTGTGATGGGTGTACTGTTTAGTGTTCTCAATGTGTTTTTCTGTTTCAATTGTGAAGGCCTCCCAGTTGGCACTCCTATAAATAGTGTGTGTGTGTGTGTCTGTGGCCAGCTGGGGTGATTCTGGTTTTGGTGGTGATGATAATTGGGGGGGTGTATTTGTTGATGGGTCTTGGATTGCACTCGATGTCACCGGATAGACGAAGTGTTTGAGAAATGACCACCGGGGAGTCATTTCTCGGTGAAGAAAAAAGTGTTGTTGTGTGTGTTGTGTTGGGAGATGTGGTACTTGCCCAGGCGACCAAAGCCACTCCCAGATTCTCGGACGTTGGGTTTGTGGTGGTTTGGCCCCCATGCTGTCCTCCTCCTTCGCTTCGACAGCCTCTGGGGGGTGGACCCACGACGAAGACGCCACCGCTCCGGGTTACCAGTTACCCCCCTTGGTGTTCCCGTACTTATTTTACCTACCAGCCCCTAAAGGCTGAATGGATACCTGAGTTGAGTGGCACCAATACATCATAGGCACACTGATTCACTCTCACTACACCTTCACCATCACTCCCTAGTCACTCCATCACTATCACAACCACACTGAATCATTCTTACTACACCTTCACCATCACTCCTAGCCACTCCATCACTATCACAGCCACACTGAATCACTCTCACTACACCTTTATTTCACCATCACCCCTAGCCACATCATCACTATCACAACTACATTGAATCACTCTCACTACACCTTCACTATCACTATCTCTCCCAAGCCACTCCATCACTATCACAGGCACACCTAATCACCCCTCACTACATCTTCACTATCACCATCACTCCCTAGCTACTCCATCACTATCACAGCCACACTGAATCACTCTTACTAGATCTTCACTATCACCATCACTCCCTAGCCACTCCATCACTATCACAGGCACACTTAATCACTCTCACTACACCTTCACCATCACCATCACTCCCTAGCCACTCCATCACTATCACAGCCACACTGAATCACTCTCACTACACTATCACTATCACCATCACTCCCTAGCCACTCCATCACTATCACACACACTTATCACTTCTCACTCACACCTTCACTATCAATATAAGTCCCTAGCCACTCCATCACCATCACAGCCACACTTATCACTCTCACTACACTTTCACTATCACCATCACTCCCTAACCACTCCATCACCATCATATCCACTTACTAGCACTCACAAAATCACTCCCTCATTAAGCCTTACACTTAATACAAAATGATGAAAAAACTAAAGGACTAAGAATGATGTCAAAATAAATCGTAATACAGAAAACAGAGACAGAAATGAAAGTTTAATTTACTTAAGAGGTAGATTACGAGAAGAGGGGAAAACAGATAATGAGGAAAAGGTGAATTTATTGAAAAAAATTGAAAAACTGCAAGATGTTAAGAACGAATGAAAAGAAACAGGATAAAAAAAAAAAAAAGACCTGTAAAAGTGAAAAATGCAAGTAATGAGAGAGAGAGAGAGAGAGAGAGAGAGAGAGAGAGAGAGAGAAATAATCCCACATTATTAGTAATTTCAAAAAATAGGCCTTAAAACCTAAATGTCAAAGATTCCAAATTTAGCAGCAAAAATGTACTAAACTGGAATCTGGCCAAAAAAAGAGAAGGAGAACGAGAATGTGAGGGCGGTGAAGGTGAAGGTGAGGGCGATGAAGGAAGTGAGGGCGATGAAGGAAGTGAGGGGGGTGAAGGTGGTGAGGGGGGTGAAGGTGGTGAGGGGGGTGAAGGAGGTGAGGGGGGTGAAGGAGGTGAGGGGGGTGAAGGAGGTGAGGGGGGGGAAGGAGGTGAGGGGGTGAAGGAGGTTAGGGGGGTTACGGAGGTGAGGGGGTGAAGGAAGTGGAGAGGGGTGAAGGAGGTGAGGGGGTGAAGGAAGTGAGGGGGTGAAGGAGGTGAGGGGGATGAAGGAGGTGAGGGGGTGAAGGAGGTGAGGGGGTGGAAGGAGGTGAGGGGGTGAAGGAGGTGAGGGGGATGAAGGAGATGAGGGGGTGAAGGAGGTGAGGGGGGTGAAAGGAGGTGAGGGGGTGAAGGAGGTGAGGGGGTGAAGGAGGTGTGGGGGATGGAGGAGGTGAGGGGGATGGAGGAGGGGAGGGGGAAGGTGGAGGTGACGGGGATGGAGGAGGTGATGGGGATGGAGGAGGTGACGGGGATGGAGGAGGTGACGGGGATGGAGGAGGTGACGGGGATGGAGGAGGTGACGGGGATGGAGGAGGTGACGGGGATGGAGGAGGTGACGGGGATGGAGGAGGTGATGGGGATGGAGGAGGTGAGGGGGTGAAGGAGGTAAGGGAGGTGGAGGTGGTGAGGGGGATAAGAGAGATGAGGAGGATGAGGGAGGTGAGGGGGATGAAGGAGGTGAGGGGGGTGAAGGAGGTGAGGGTGGTGAAGGAGGTGAGGGGGGTGAAGGAGGTGAGGGTGGTGAAGGAGGTGAGGGGGATGGAAGAGGAGAAGGCAATGAAGGGAAAAGAGGGATGAGGGAGGTGAGGGGGATGGAGGAGGTGAGGGTAATGAAGGGGGTTGAGGGAGGTGAGGGGGATGAAGAGGGTGAGGGGGATGAGAAAGGTGAGGGTGACAGAGGAGGTGAAAGAGGTGAGGGCGGTGAAGGAGATGAGGGAGGTGAAGGAGGTGAGGGGGATGACGGAGGTAAGGGCCGTGAAGGTGAGAGAGATGGAGGTGATGGAGGTGAAGGCCGCCCAAACCAACATCCTCAATGGCCACCTCATCCTGGAGGCTGTCAATCCAGGACCAAGGCCTTTGGGTGTTTTGCAGGACTTTGGGGCCTCTCTCTCTGGAGGGAGGGATCGAGGGAGAGAGGGAGGGAGGAGAGGGAGAGACGGAGAGAAGGAGGGAGGGAGGGAGGGAAGAGAGGGAGACACGAAGAAAAGGAGGGAGGCAGGGAGGGAGCTTTTTGGACCCGGCAAAACCGCCCCACCCTTGGGTGTTTTAAAGGATTTGAGGGCCGCTCTCTCGGTAGGGAGGGAGGGAGGGAGGAAGGGAGAGAGTTTTTTTGGCCCCGGGCACACAGTGCCCCGCCCTTGGGTGTTTTAAAGGTTTTTTGGGCCGCTTTCTTGCTAGGGAGGGAGGTAGGGAGAGTGTTTTTTGGCCTCGGGCACACACCGCCCCGCCCATGGATGTTTTAAAAGTTTTTGGGGCCACTCTCTTATAAGGTAGGGAGGTTGGTAAGGAGAAAGGGAGATAGTTTTCTGGCCCCGGGCACACACAGCCCCGCCCTTGGGTGTTTCCAATGTTTTGGGGGCCACTCTCTTGGTCGGTAGGGAGGGAGGGAGGATGAGAGAGAGTTTTTTTGACTCCGGGCACACACTGCCCCACCCTTGGGGGTCTTGAAGGTTTTTGGGGCCGCTATCTCAGTAGAGAGGGAGGGAGGGAGAAAGGGAGAGAGTTTTTGGGTCCCGGGCACACAACACCTCACTCTTGGGTGTTTTAAAGGTTTTGGGGGCCGCTTTCTCAGTAGGGAGGGAGGAAGGGAGAGAGTTTTTTGGCCTTGGGCACACACCGCCCCGCCCTTGGGTGTTTTCAAGGTTTTTGTGGCTGCTCTCTCAGTAGGGAGGGAGGGGGGGAGGAAGGAGAGAGTTTTGGTCCAGGGCACACACCGCCCCGCCCTTCGGTGTTTTAAAAGTTTTTTCGGCTGCTCTCTCAGTAGGGAGGGGGGCAGGAAGGGAGAGAGCTTTTTTGGCCCAGGGCACAAACTGCCCCACCCTTAGGTGTCTTGAAGGTTTAGGGGGCTGCTATCTCGGTAGGGAGGGAGGGAGGGAGGAAGGGAGATATTTTGTGCTGCGAGCACTCACCACCCCCACCCTTGGGTGTTTTATAGGTTTTTGGGGCCGCGGTCTATGTAGGGAGGGAGGGAGGGAGGAAAGGAGAGAGTGTTTTGGCCACGGGCACACACAGCCCCGCCCTGGGGTGTGTTAAAGTGTTTTGGGGCACCTATCTCGTAAAGGAGGGAGGGAGGGAGAATGGGGGAGAGTGTTCTGGCCCCGGGCACACACAGCCCGACCCTTGGGTGTTTTAAAAGTTTTTGGGGCCACACTCTCAGTAGGGAGGGAGAGAGGGAGGGAGAGAGGGAGGGAGGAAGGGTGAGAGTTTTTTAGCCTCGGGCACACACCACCCCACCAGTGGGTGTCTTCAAGGTTTTGGGGGCCACTATCTCGGCAGGGAGGGAGGGAAGGAGGAAGGGAGAGAGTGTTTGGGTCCCGGGCACACACCACCCCACACGGATGTTTAAAAGGTTTTGGGGGCTGCTGTCCATGTAGGGAGGGAGGGAGAGAGGAAAGGAGAGAGTTTCTCGGCCCCGGTCACACACCGCCCCGCACTTGGGTGTTTTAAAGCTTTTTTGGGCTGCTCTCTCAGTAGTGAGTGGGGGAGGGAGGGAGTTTTTTGGTTGCGTACACACACCGCCCCGCCCTTGGGTGTTTTAAAGTTTTTTGGGGGGCCGCTCTCATCTTGTTACACTGATGGAGGAGCAAATGGCAATGCTGAATACTGAATGGCATATTTGAATCTCGTCACTGCCATATGGGTTATGGAACGGTGTGTTCACCCTGTAATTCTTTCTTCAACCATTAACTACTACTTTTTGTCCATGATTCCATCCATTCCTACTTCTAACCTTCGCTATTAAAGCTTGGTGTAATTGTTAATAATATACTAACCTCAGAGATAAGCCTTAAATCCTTCAAGTATAGATTTACAATAACTGTGACCTTCCCTACACTGAATAAAATCAAGTGGTAACTTAATTAAAATGGAGAAAGACGTCACCTTAATGAAGTGGTTACTTTTGGACACACAGCCTGGAAGATAATACATGGTTTTTCAGTATAGTATTTCAAAGCTCTTCATCATGTGATGCAAAATATAATGCATAGTTCAGCTTTTTTTTTTTTTATCACAAGATATTGCTCCTGTTTGGACACCAAGTTAATTCACAATCAGTATCCACACAAAGGTCATAGAGATGGGAAGCATTGGCAGTACCAGAAATGAAGAGCCTCACTCCTACGTTGTATTCTATGATGGACCGACACTTCAGTGTTTCATGAGGTCTAGCAGTCTTCCAACAAAGAAGATACGGCATGCAAGCACGTACGCGCGCGCACACGCACACACACACACACACACACACACACACACACACACAAAATCCCTGATCACCGCCACAAAATTAACATTGTAAACACACCCACCATGTTGACTAAAACACATAAATATTTTCTTATATAGACATTATACTTGCTTTTTACTGCATCCACTTCTGGTTTTGGCAAGTGGTTGTGAATGGACGGAGAGGATACAGGCACAGGTGGACTGGGTAGGTGTGTACCAGGTGCGGCCACTCGTACACACAAACGCAAACACACCCACCCAAACACATTCATGCATGCGCGCACACGTACGCACACATACACACGAACGAACGCTATCTTTTAACACACATGTACTCAGACATGTGCACAGTTGCCTAAACCTAGACATGAGTTAATGCCAACGTGCACATATACGGTTATACATGAACCTTTGGCAAAAATATACACACAACCAAATTAAAGGCACAGATGTATGCAAGGGTTTAATACTGTCATTAATTTCAATCCTTAATGTTCCCCTTGTAAGGCAAATTGTCTTCTGGTTGGTGATTATTACCATATGCATACAATGTCCCTAACTTTTGCAGCTGGAGACTCCGGTGGTTAGGTGGGTAGCGTGTACTTATACCAATCCTAATCTGAATTTGATCGAGGTTCCCAGCAAAACAAACTTCCACATCCAGTTTTCACCCTGCACTCAAAAGTCCTTCATCACACCTACACCCAGGCATAGAGCAGGGGATGTGGGTTAGGCACATTCTACTGTCAAAAAGTATTATTTCTCGATCCTACGGGACAGTTCTCTTCCAAAACCTATAAAACACGGCTTTAAGCTGCCCGCCTACGCTAGGCATGTGTAAGTCAGCTGCAGTTCAGTACTTACGGACATACAACTGTGGTCTGTGTATATACCGGAGGGATGTGTAGAAGACTATTTCATATATAGGAGTACTGGAAACCATATTTGTGTGCCATTAAGTAAACAGCAAAGAATAAGCTCTATCAGCAGGAGTTCGTGCGAGAAGTGTGAGGGGGGGGAGGGGTGTTGTGCGCCGTATTCAGACTCAAGTACATTAATTTAGGTCTATTTTAATCAAATTACGTCATTTTAGGTCAAATCCGGTGCTTTCAGATCCAACAGACCAGTTCACATACATTCAAGTTCCAAGTATTTCCTGGAGAGAACAACTTACATGCTTCCAGCCTTTGCTTCTATCTTCCGTACTTAAAAAAATGCCAATGAAGTTATGTTAAAAAATCAGTCTTCCCGGAAAATTGATATTCGATACGAATTTCTATACAAAAAATCTTAGTGTAATCCAGTAACATCGCCAATATAACTTACCAATAAATATGAAGTGATCATCATGTTTGGGTAAATAAAATGGCAAAGGTAATCGATCAATATGAATGAGGCGACACCGTGTATGTGTTAATATGACCACCAAACCAACCCACCATATGTATCAGGCGAGCATCATGTATGGCGGATTGGGTCATGATGCATTGTGCAGTATCACAGGTTTAATAACTCTACAGTTGTTGAGAAAATGAATGTTCAGTGAGTCAGCAGAAAAAGGGTGAACTGGGCGGAGAGGAGTGGGTGTGACGGAGTAGGTGACTGTGGGTGGTGAGGCAGAAGAGGATGAAGTGGACCCTGTGAAGAAAGATGTTGTACAAGGGACTGGGTTAGCAGTGAGAAGATTTCTCTTACAAATCTGATATCTGGTGGGGATGGGGGGCAAAAAATGGGTGTAGTGTTGGGTGGGGTGCGCGAAGGCTTAGGATTGTGGTAGGTGGTTGGGTAGTGCGAGGGGAAGTACACCCAGCAAATATGGGCGTCTGCAAGATATAGGCGCGGTTAAGAATTAAGAACATTATTTTTCTTAAGAAATAACGAAAAATAACAGAACAACACGCACTCCCTATTCTTATACACTTGGCATCATACGACTCAAGTAAGAATATTTTCCTTATTCTTATTTCATACGAAACTTAGCAACACCTTTGCTTTTTTATTATTTTGCATACTGCACCTTGATACTATCTTGAGTGATATTCATTTGATATACGTATTGTTAACGTCAGTAAAATATAAGAGGATACTGAGATGTGCAAGTAAATCGCTGAGGGGGAAGTAATAGGAAATCCCAAGCCGGCAAAAAAGACGACTTGCACTCTTGAAAATTACGCAGCGCCTCCCGAGTCAAACTAGACTTAAATCATGAAAACCACCCCACCTTGTTGAAAGTTAACAGAAATATTCAGTAATAATGGCCACACCTTCACCGTCATTAGTTCATCACTCTTGACTCGCTGAGATTTTAAATACTACGTCTACAGTTCGCAGATTACCCCACTAATCACTGATTAGTCATGGCGGGTGTGTGTTGGGGGGGGGGGTGGCTAGGCAGAGTTGTGTATGTGTTAGGGTCAGCCTGGTAGGGAACATTACTGGTGTCTGGTTTCGCTGCATCCTTCTCGAACTTGGTAATGGTCATCGGAGTGGTGATGTGGATGTGATAGAAAGTGTTAGGAGAAATACACTGGGGTGGTTTGAACATGTGGCGAGAATGGAAAGCGAGAAACTAACGGAGAGTGTGTACGAAAGACTAACGAGGAGAGTGTGTGCGAGTGAGGTGGAAGGAGGGAGAGGGAGAGGGAGGCCTAGGATGAGATGGAAGGACCGAGTGGAGAGGTATATGAGAGAGCGGAGTGTGAGCTGGGAGCGGGGCAGTGAAGTGGCATTGGACAGGGCCACATGGAGGCGATTTGTTTGTGGCGACCCCTTACGGGATTGAGGCGTCTGGCAATAGATAGATAGACATGACACACTGAACAGTTGCTTTGAAAAACTGGAATACTACGGCTGTATTGCTAATTACTTCACTACGATGAGGACTTTTATATTATTCCTGATATCATAAGATGTCTGGCAATGAGGAGACCAGCCACAATCGCCATCAATCCATACACCACCAGACATCTCGCCTATGTTGAATAAATCACCTGATAATAGCAAATATATTTTGTTAAAAGACGCCATCGCAGTGTACGGGTTAAAACACAGAGGGCAAGTCACCTGTCAGATCGTAATTTGGACACCCATGATGGACATAAAGTGTGCTGGGTTTCTTTGTGTATCTGTTAAATGTGCTGCGTACAGTGACATACAAGATAACCCACGTGGTCCACATCTAATTCTTACATTTGTACCATATATGAGTCAGATATCGTGGCTTTACGTACACATTCACCCTGTCAGTTTTAATAATACAGCAGAGTTTCACAGTATACTGGATACTGCACTAAGTTAATTCACACAGCTGAAGTATTATATGCCCGATTTGTTTGCGTCAGTGACCCTACAATATACAGCTTCCGGTGGTCGGGTGCCGAATGGATCTATCAATATTCCTGACCCGCGTTCGATCCACTAGTAGAACATTCAAAAGGGCGTGAAAATGATCTCACTCGCAAACATGCTCTTCACACACTGTGTACCAGTTTCCCTTCGGAACCCGTAACACACGGACTGATCTTGTAAAGCTAATTGTCCATGTCGAGTGGGTGCAAGGCGGCCGCTGCAGTATATACTCGTACACCCTGTACATTGTGCCATCGATATAAAAACAAAATTTCGGGTTATCTTTTCCGGCAATGGGTTAGTCTACAGTGTTATGTGTCTGTCTTGTCCGCATCACCAGTTAAAATGCACACTTTGGAGCCTTCTTTGTCTGGCCACTTTCATTCTGTGGTTGTGAATGCAAGATGTTTTTTGGCAGTTTCTCTCTGATGAGTTGGTGTTATGTATGTGTCTTGTCCTCGTCAACAATAAAAGTAAAGGTTTTAGTATTGTCGTGTTTCTGTCCACGTTTATGAGTATGTGTAGTGGGTGAGTCCATTTTGTATGCGAGATGTCCCACCGTGAGCAAGACTGTGGATGTAAAGTAAGGGACAAAAGATGGCATGAAAGTCCACTGCTTCTTCCTCTCACTTAGGTATGTCCGTTACTTTCCTCCCTGATGCATCATATCAGAGACAATCGTCCATCAACAGAGAAGCGTAACAAGCTTCTCTCAGTTTTGGAATATTGGCCAATAGATCAAAGTGGCAAACAGTGGTGAAATATTCGGCAAACTTTTATTCCCGATTGTACACGCTCATGACGTCAAGTGCATACCATCTGAATTTCTGCCATTTGTACACAAGCCAGCGGTTGTGCCGTGTTGCCATCAGTAAGGAAAAACCAGGTTTGGGCAAAAAATAGCAAGGATAATAATATTTTTGTAATTAAAACCTTCAATTAAGTGACAAATGTGAACAAGAAAACACTGAACGACAGAATATGTTCATGTAAGAAACTACAATATAAGAAACAAATCAGCCAAAAGACCAAACATGAAAAGGGCCGGAGGTATGTAAAGGAAATAAATCCATAATATTTATAAGGCAGGTACAAGACTTATTTGCATACCTGACCTCTTCACACACACTCGGTCGTCACGACAAACCCCGACGCGAGAAATGTCAGTTCCTCCAATCAATTTTTGTGCCGTATATTCTCGAGATCCGTGGAATTCCGCAGCTAAGAAGATTAACCCACGTGGAATTGAACACAGAGTAACGGGACGACCGTGGAAACTTTATTTTTTTGGAAAAAATTATACTAAGACATTGAAACTGCGGTTTCTCTTACTTGGAGAGAGTCTGAGTTGGGCCGAAACTCTTTTATTTTCACAATAATCACAATACCAATATGTGGGTATTATTCTTCAGTTTAAACTACTGCCGTTACTGTGAAATCATAAGCATATCTACTTATTATTGTCTGACACCGCATCGCGAAAGGAGTGGCACCTTGAGGCGTGTGTGTCCCTCTTCGCAACAAACAAGTCCTCGTACTTTACGAAACCTAGCACGTTTTTTCTTCAAGATTTATTCCCAGTCTCCCTCACCTTCTCCCCCTCCTAACCACCTCACTCTCGTACGTCCTCCCACCCATTCTTTTTTTGTCCATCTTCCAGCCAATCTTTCATTGTTCACCTCAATGTCGGTCTCCCCCTTTTACTCCTCCCAGCCACCTCACTCACACTCTTATATTCTGGCTTTCCATTCACTCTACATGACCTAACCACCTCGGTCCTAGCTTATATTATATACTCTGATCCCAGAAAGTTATATCCACACTATTTTTGTGTGTGTGTGTGTGTGTGTGTGTGTGTGTGTGTGTGTGTATGTGATATATAGAGCTGGACGACGGGCGGGGGGGGCAAGAAAAACTAGGTCCTCAATCCAGCAACGTCATACATCAGTTCACATCCCCAGCCAGAAATTACATGTAGTGTTGGTATGATCCGTTGTCTGGGATCTCTTGCCAAGATTTACTGACAGTTTGATGATGATCCTTTTATTTAACTTACATCTCAGCTAAGATTTATGCCCAGTGCAAATATAATCCTTTAATAAAATTTACATCAGAAGTTAAAAAATTACATTGTTGAGCGTTACCCCGTGATCTAACTCTCCTAGTCAAAAATTTACAGTCATTATATATTTAGTTACATCCCAGCCAAAATCTCCCGGCGACTGATGTCAAGCAGGAGAAGGAGGTGGGAAGAGTAATAAATAGGTACGCCAAGTCCTCATACCAGCAGGTTCATATTTGCACACGTCTGAGTTGAAGCAGGTGATGATCGGGGTTACAGTGAGATGACGAGTGAGACGGCGGACTGTGCTGGTGCTGTGAGAGGCAGACACGCGACCAAGGCTTGAGGGTGGGCGACTCAGTGGTCTTGTCAGTTTAGTAATGTTGTCATATATAATTATACTAAAATGGTGAGATCAGTTCCCTTTATATTAACCTGTTCACACCTAGAAATAAGACAGGGACATGGATTAGCAATGAGAAGGTTGCCTGTCGTAGTCTGGAGTACATTGAGTATTGAGTGCTCCCCATGTTTGTCACGCCTGAATCCAATCCGGTCAGACTGCTGGACACTGAATGTTTCCCCCTTGTCCCTGTTGACCAGGTACGAAGTTGCAAGGTTGGGTTAAAGCTGATGGGTTTAGGAGAGATGTAGGTAGTACTGGACAAAGATTTCTGCCCCTTTTTATTCCCGGATGTTATTTCCACTGTCGTAGGTACTGGTCAATGATAAAGACTAAACAAATTAAATGTCTGTCTTAATGATCTTCGTGCAGTCAATAGGCTTTCATTCAAGAGTTTCCTTTTCATGTTTTGGGACACGATGGACTTGCTTGAGCCCGGCTGACTGCCACCGAGTGTGCAGGACGGATGCTGAGTGATGTTCACAAGGGCACAGGAATCAGATAAGGCCGCTTCCACGGCCGCCTCTTTTTGTTACAGTGCTAACTAGCAAAACCTTCACTCTTTGTGTCCGCGTCCAATAACTTCTGGTAGTGATAGTGAATGTACGAATGATTTACATGAATATACTCAAAACGCTTACTATGGAATCCTTAGCGAGCTCTGTACCTACCAAGTGAAGCGTCCTGTGTTTGCAGTTTTCTTCACCGAGATGCAACAAATCATCAGCGGGTGTGACCCCTCTTGGAGACGAACACAGACTGTCCCATCGTCTAGTTCATGATAGACCATATATTGCGCATTCTGTTTCTCACTATCACCTGCATTTTGCCTGGCACTGAGAAACGGCTTGCCGAGAACATGGCCCAGTGAAACAGAGGGCTGTGCAAATTTTCATTCCGATCTACATGATCAGATAATTAGTGTCATAATACGCCAGAGCTCGTCCTTAAGCGGTGCCCCTACGAGCTAACACATTGCTACCACAGTGAAGCAACCAAATCTACACCATAATACTCTCCATTATCGCTGTCTTTACTTAACCGTCTGTACCTTGTATATATTTTACTCTTCTTCAAACATCCCGTGAAATTATTCATTTACTTATTACGAAGCAAACTAACACAACAAACACAATACCAATGTCTACTACCTCTGTCTTTTGTTTCACCATCTGACATTCCATGTGTCCTGCTATATCGCTATCTTGTATTATATTAATCCAGTCTCTACCTAATCCTTCAATAATCAGATTCTTATCCATTTACTTCCATAACCAAAACCTACACCATACCACTCTCTATTACTGTCCTGTATCCATCCTACTCTCTTGCTTACCCTCCATCACTTCAACCATCATTTTTAGTTTTTAGATCCTCATATGGCAGACGCACTTGGAACAGGAAGTTGGTCTAATAACTCGAATAATAAGGTGATATCATGTCTCATGTGACAGTAACAGCAAATTGGGTTTACTTGAGGTGTGTCATATACTCGCTTTGGTCGTAATAGTAGTAGTTGCAACCCCACACTCATCTGAACGTGATCCCAGTGAACTGCAGACCAAAAGTGCTCTTATTTCGCAGTCCACCATCATCATTACGAGGGATGTCTGTACAACCAGGCAGCTCCACCACTTGGTCATACATGTGGCACTGCGTGAAGTCATCATCCCTCTCCATCACCTTAATTACTGTAAAAAGAGTTTATGGAAAACTGTATCATCTGATAATATTCTGGTCAAGCACTATGTGGCATATGAGGTTTACATTAACTCTTAAGTCTTTTTCAGTACCTCTTCATTGGCGATTTACTTTTATATGTACACAATAATATTGTCTTGTTAGTTTTTATATGTCCTTTAGCTTCGGCACAATTTGCATCACTGACATACGTGACCATATGACAAGGCAAGATCAAAGATAAATCGCCTATAAAAAGGTGTTATGTATACTTCTTAGTTCACCTGCTCCTCTCCCGATGACGACTCGGAGAGATGCCTGGAACCACTGTCTGATACTTCTTCATTTCTGCAACAATCGCGGCCATTCCTCTAACATTCACTCTGTCGAACACCACCTTTCCTCCTCTAAACCTCACCTTCTCTTCTTGACAGAGACTCAGCTGTCTGAGGCAACTGACAGCAAACCTTTTTCTGTTCGCTCCTATTATCTGTACACTGGTTTCAAAGCCAATGGTGGCTGTTGTGTATATGTACGCAACGATTTATCTTCCTCTCGTGTCGCTGAACTTGATTCTTCTGAATTCTCTACTCCCTGGCTTCGGCTTTTTTGTCATTCTCTGACTAAATATATCTGTGCTGTTTACTTATCTCCTAATTCTACTGACTATCAAAAATTCTTTGACTATCTTACTTCCACCATGGAACACATTCTATCCATTTTTCCTTTCACTGAAATCTCCATTCTAGGAGATTTCAGTGTTCACCACCACCTTTGGCTCTCTTCTTTCACTGATCCACCTGGTGAACAAGACTACATCTTTTCTATCCTTAATGTCCTAGAGCAGATTGTACAGCACCCTACCTGTATCCCTGACTGCCTTCGAGAGAGCTCAAACATAACTGACCTCTTCCTTACAACTAATCCATCAGCTTACACTGTTAATCTTTCCTCTCCGTTGGGCTCTTCCAATGACAACCTTATTACCTTAACTTGTCCTATCACTCCAGTACGGCCTGTGGACCCTCCAAAGAAACGTCATCTGTGGCACTTTGAAGCTGTAGACTTGGGGGCCTTCAGGCAGTACTTCTTTGATTTTCCATGGAATGATTATTGCTTCCATGGTCGGGAGCCATCTGAGTGTTCCTTGCTCATTACAGAGGTTATTCTCTCGGGCATGGAAGCATACATTCCCTTCTCATATCCTTTAACTAATGCAAGAAAGCCTTGGTTTAATCACTCTTGTTCTAATGCTGTCCGCAACAAGGAGAGGGCCTATAAAAGGTACCAGAGCCAACCCACCCCTGAATCACATCTTGCTTATGTTTCTGCCCGGAATCATGCTAAGTCTGTTCTTAGCTCTGCTAAAAACAATTTCGTCCGTACTAAATACTCTCAACTCTCCAACTTGAATTCTTCCTGCTCCTTCAGGCACCTTGCCAAAAACCTAACAACTTTACCTTATCATCCTTCGCTCCTCTTTTCTGTTCTGATGGCTCTGTAGCTATTTCTTCTACTGATAAAACAGATCTCTTTGCTCAGACTTTCTCCTCCAATTTCATATTTGACGATTCTGGTGCTGTTCCTCCATCACTTCCCTCCTCTGACCTCCTCATAGCTGACATTAACATTTCTTCAGCTGATGTATTTTCTGCCATCACTGGCCTCAGTACTAACATGGCATATGGGCCTGATGGAGTCCCTTCTGTTGTCCTCAAGAACTGTGTTTCAGTGCTTACACCCTGCCAAGGTAAACTCTTTCACCTTTATCTGTCAACTTGTACATTTCCTTCTTGCTGGAAGTTTGCTCTCATTCAGGCAGTCCCAAAGAAGGGTGACCATTCCCAACCCTCTAACTATCGTCCAATTGCTTTAACATCCTGTGTCTCAAAAGTTTTCGAGTCAATTGTTAATAGAAAAATGTTAAAGCATCTTTCCTATGACAAACCTTCTTTCCGATTATCAGTATGGGTTTCGTCAGGGACGCTCCACTGGCGATCTTCTCACCTACCTTTAAGACTCCTGGTCATCCTCCTTTCAGGACTTTGGCGAAAGATTTGCCATTGCACTTGACATCTCAAAGGCTTTCGATCGAGTCTGGGATAAATCTTTAATTTCCAAACTGCCTTCTCACGGTTTCTATCCTTCTATCTGTGCCTTCATCTATAGCTTCCTTTCTGGTCATTCTATAGCCGCTGTTGTAGACGGCCATCGTTCTTCTCCTAGATCTATCAACAGTGGTGTTCCTCAAGGCTCTGTCCTATCACCAACTCTCTTCCTTTTATTCATCAATGACCTAAGCTGTACATCTAACCCTATCCACTCGTATGCTGACGATTCCATCCTTCACCATTCCATTCGGTTCCCACAATGTCCATCTCAGCAGTTACTTCAACAAATATGGGATGAGGCTATGGCACACCTAATGTCTGACTTGGCTTGTATCTCTGACTGGGGTAAACATAATCTTCTTGTTTTTAATGCATCAAAAACTCAGTTTTTATACCTATCAACCCGACAGAATCTTCCACAGGTGTACCCACTAATGTTTAATAATATCCAGGTGAATCCTGCATCATCCTTTAACATGCTTGGGGTTTCATTCACTCGGGACTTATATGGGAAAAATCATATTACATCTCTCATAAAATCTGCTTCCAAGAGATTAGGTGTGCTAAGCCGACTCCGTACCTTCTTTACCCCTGCACAGTTGTTGACTTTATACACAGGTTTTGTTCTCCCCGGTGTAGAGTACAACTCTCATTTGTGGGGAGGCTCCCAATATTCAGCTCTTCTCAGCGGGGTGGAGTCAAAGGCTTTTCGTCTCATCAACTCTCCTCCTCTTACTGGCTGCCTTCAACCTCTGTCTCATCGCCGCAGTGATGCATCTTTATCTCTTTTCTATCGCTGCTTCAATGGTCACTGCTCCTCTGAACTGTCTGCTTGCATCCCTCCACCCCTACGACGAGTGCATAGCACTCGTCTAGCAACAAACTCTCATCCCTTTTCTGTCCAACTCTCTAATGCAAGAGTTACGAGCTGGTACTCCCAGTCCTTCATTTATGTAACAGGTCAACTCTGGAACTATCTCCCTCTGACTGTTTTTCCTGTTTCCTAAGATCTCCAGTCTTTCAAACGCAGTGTGTCCATGGATCTCAAAATGAACGGATCCTAAATTTGGCTCTCTTTTTTATTGTTTTCGTTTTTTCTTGGAAGGAACGGTTTGTGGGCTCCGGCCTTTGGTTCCTTCTTTCTTGCATAAAAGAAAAAAATAGAAAACGGGCTTAAGGGCAGTTATTTGTACTGGCTTGGAGACACTGAAGATGATATTAATTGATGCCTTTGTGTACGTTGACGCCTTTGTGTTGTACCTGTGCTGTTCCCAGACAACTTTATTCAGCTCAGGAGAGAGAGTCCTGTAGTGAAGGATCAGAAATAATCTCCAGTGCCATCTGCCCTACTATAGGCCTACCTCAAACTGAATATATACCTCTGAGAGAGAGAGAGAGAGAGAGAGAGAGAGAGAGAGAGAGAGAGAGAGAGAGAGAGAGAGAGTCCTGTAGTGAAGGATCAGAAATAATCTCCAGTGCCATCTTCCCTACTATATAGGTCTACCTCAAACTGAATATATACGTAGAGAGAGAGAGAGAGAGAGAGAGAGAGAGAGAGAGAGAGAGAGAGAGAGACCTGGAATCATAAACCGATCTAAGGCCAAACAGTCGACTTCGTCCAGTGACCTTGACCTTCGACCGACTTCTCCACAAATAGAATTACTTAGCTTTTGCCTGACCCCTAATCTTTCCACCAACTTCAGTGTAAATCGAATCAAAACTGCATGAGGTGACCTCTTACTGTGACCTTCATCTTTGGTTATCAATATCAAATTCATCTTTGGTTGACCCTCAATCCTTCCACCAAGGTTGGTCCAAATCGAATCAAAACATTTTGAGTTATAGAGTCACAGGGCCAAACATCTGACCTCGCCTTGTGACTCTGACCTTTTGGCGGAAAGTTCTCAAAACCAAATCTCTTATCTTAGCTCTACCCTGATGTCCCCCCCCACACACACACACACAGCTTGGTTAAAACTGGTCTGATACTATTTACATTGACTTACCATGTGACCCTGACCAGTTTGGGTCCAAATCTACACCTTTGAGTATATGACCGAACTTACACTAGGGCCTTGCTCTGTGATCTTACCCCCCCCTTTTTTTTTTTTTGCTGAGACTTTTTCAAAATAGAATCCCTTAATCCTGGTTCTACTCTGAACCTCCTCTCCAACAAAGTTCGGTCACAGTCGGTTTGAAACTAATTAAACTCGCCTTTCTCTGTGGCCTTAGTATTAAACTGTTTTCAAAATCGAAATCCTGTATTCTGGCCTTACCCAGAACTCTTCCACAAAGGTTGCTGAAAATCGTGTAAAAGCTCGACCTTGCCATGTGACTCTGACCTTTGACCTGTTGTTTTAAAGCTATAGGTCAACCCCTTGGCTGATCCTCAACCATTACACCAGGTTTGGAACAAGTCCTATCAAAACTGTTTTATCTTTTGCGTTCACACTCAGACACATGGGTCGAATTTTTTCTTGCCTTGCAAAACTGATTTAGTTATTTTATTCACACACGGACACACATGGGTCGAATTTTTATCTTGGCCTGCGACCTTGACCTTTGACTGCTCTTTACACAATTTACTTTTTATCTTACCATTAAACCTTCCACCAAGTTTGGTTTAAATTGGATAAGAACTAAGATCAACTTGATAAGCCAGACTTTGACCTTTCCTTGTTACCTTGACGTCTGATTTGGTGTTCTGAAAAAAAGAAAAAAAAAAGTTTTCATCTTGACTGGCCCTCAAGCCTTCCAACAAATTTGGCTCAAATCAGATCATACCTGTATGAGTTATTGTTACACACACACACACACACACACACACACACACACACACACACACACACACACACACACACACACACACACACACACACACACACACACACACACACACACACACACACACACACACACACACACACACACACACACACACACACACACACACACCAAGGAATACCTCTCTAACTAGTCGATTACCAGTTGGTGAAAAAGTGGCCGTTGTTACGTGAGTAATCATCATCACTCTCATCATTGTCATCCCCGCCTTAGTTTTTCACCTTGAAGGAGTACAGTATGGTACACACACACAGAGAGCAAACATGCTTCTATCTACGAATTTTCGAAGTCAGTCTGGTGAACCTCAGGAAATGTTACTGATGACACAGTTATGTAGCCACACAATTCAAGGTGTGTCAGTTTCTGCAGATTCACCATTATCAATGACCAAGGACAGGAAAGCTGGACGAAGGACAATACTTTTGTTGTCTACTTTACAGTGTTTTTCATATGATATTTAGTTCATTCTTCCAGCTGTATTAAAAGAAACAGCAAGTAAATCATTAATAAGCTGTTGATGGAGAACATTTCCAAACCTTCCTCTGCTTGAAAATGTAGAGACGAAGTCGCAGATATTCCTGCAGTGCTGTGCATATTGAAACACATACTGAACAGTTCAGTAAACTGTATTCTGTGTCTGCTTCAATATTCCTACATTATCCATATCATTACACGTCACTTTCACATATAATTTGGCATTGGCTTATATATTTACTAATTATTGCCGGACACCTTGAAATGAAAAAAAAAAAAAAAAAAATCGTTCAGGTCTAGATTCATGTGAAGTTTGAGTCTAAACTCTAAATCCTTCCTTTGGTCGTCTAGTGGGTTAAAGTGCCCCAACTTGATTTAGTCAAAACGTTCACATTCCAGACACAGTTGAAGTGTATTAATAGGTCTCAACACTATAGTGGAGACCTACTGTATTTCCTAATTTTTCTTCTTTTTCTTCCAAACATTTTTTATTTTGGTGTCATTCCTTATTTCTTCACCTGTTCGTTTCAAACCTGGTATAACTGTTCCCTGGGCAAATTCCCCAGACGCTTTTTTCTTTGGGCGGGGGGGGGGGGGGGTTTAAGTCCCACATGAGGGTTTTATGGGGTTAAATATCAAACCATACAAACACACAAATATTGGCATCCTATATTCTTGTATGCTCATTTACCATTATGACAATTTGCACCGAAGTATATCAGTGTACGAATACTACAGCTGCGCGGACACCATCCTGAATTCCATTAAGAATATTGGCAATATTAAATTAACAAAATGCCACTAAAAATACTAAGAACTGGTTCCTTCGCCTTATATATCTGGACTCTTGCTAGAATATCCAGGACTATGAAGCTTCTGATAAGAGCAACATAGAGTTCGATGATGGATAGATTTATCGACCAAGTTAGACAACTACTGTATATTGCCATTTTTGTCTGGATGTTATTAACAACTGTCAAAACATAACGAGGTTCCTGGCTCTACTAACAAGCATCTCCGATAGTAATTCCCATGTTTTCACACAACCTTCGGAGGCTACTTTTGCCTTAGATTTTACTTCTCCCTCCAGTCTCGAGCACCTTTGTTTATGACGCTCTTGTCAAAGTACAGACTCCCCGTCGGCAAGTAGCAATTATCTACCTCACACCACTGTGAGGTGCTACTTCGGCTAGTAGTACTGTGAGCAAACCGCTCTAACCACTTTTTTTTTTTTTTTTTACACTTCCTACGGGAGCTTTAAGCGCCTGCCCACGCGCACCAACAGGGTTCCATCATTAGAATTACCAGTTCTGAGACAAGTCGACTCCCCAAGCGAACCAGCTCACAACCTGTCAACCAGCATAGTTCCTTTAATGGGTTCACACAACTGTAACTAATGAGTAAGGGATCACTATCGTAGCCTATAATGATTATTGTCCTTATTTCTGGGCAAGAGAGCCAGTCAGCTCGTCAGCGCAGGTGCAGGTAAATACAAGCAGGAAACCTGGGCCTTCCAGTCCAGTCTGCTCTTCCCTGCCCTCCTACCCTCCTGCGTCGTAGGTTGTGAATACTATCCCCAGAATGAATGTGACTGAATGAGGCACAATCCGTCTTTCCATCTATCCATATAATACGGGTGTCGTAAAATACGACTAAAATTAGCATAACTCAATCAGTACAAGTTAGGACTCTACTGCCAGAGATTCCACTGCTCCAATACTCGTATTACCTTCCTAAAGAAGAACTGGATCCTATGCTTGCCTGGACACTTGTAACCTGGACAAGCTGGCATGGCTGCAGGGAATGTAGGTGAGGCATGAATGAACAACAACTTACAATGGAAAGAACAGTTAATTAATTCATAGATGGAAGATATAAGCTGGCTGTGATGTGACACCAGAACTAAAGACATCCACCTA
>NC_137067.1:16757430-16788377 GCF_032717465.1 Coenobita brevimanus | reverse complement strand
TTGCCCATCGAGAGTATACTTGTAAAATGTAGACGTTTCTCAAATAATGCAAGCTTACATAAGATGGGGTAGAGATTATTACAAGTTTAGTCGGGTGTCAAGTCAGTTTGAGTGAAGTGCAGACGGTTTTGATTCAGTCTGAGTGTAGTGCTGTGTCAGTGTCAGTGAAGATTGTATATTTTTGGTACTTGTGAAAACAGTGGCAAACAGTGGCGGGTTATTGAAGTTTGTATATCATTGGAACTTTAGAAAACAGTGAAGCGTCAAGCATTAAGTGTAATGACTGCGAAGTGTTGTTAAGCATTATGTGTAATAGCGTGTAATAGCAGTTAGTAAAGTGTGTATAGCTCCAGTGCTTGTGAGAACAGTGAAGTGGAAAGCATTAAATGGAATTACTTGGAAAATAAAGACAGTGAACTTTAAGGAGCCAGTATTTATTTTCGCCTCAGCTGATCTTGTGTACTGCACACGTAAAGGCTAACCATAGGAAGAACAACTCACTGGGCAACGTCCTTCTGTACTGAACTACTGCTGTTGAAGCCTGTGGCAGTATGGGACGAGGACGTAACTGTATCTTCCCGATTAACGATTATTTTTATTAATTTTTAGTTAGCCTAGCATACAGGGAAAAACGTGTAATTTTAAATGCCTCTTCTCTTACTGCTGGAATAATTTGTGTAGATGAATACGTCTTGTGTCCCTTCTGTACAATAACGGCATTTATCGGTATGCCTTATTCTTGCAACCGCCTAACGATCATCGAAATTAGGAAAATTATACTTCACCAGCGCTAAATTAAACCATATGTAGACACCCAAAATAGAGTGGAAAATACGTTTTCATGCTGAATGAATTAATAGTTCAAAGGACTGAGTGAAAAGTTACAAGTGATACATTGTCAGTTAACCATTTCTCCCCCCCTCCCCCAAGCTAACACAGATGACCCCCGTCCATCACACAGGTGACGTGGCCGACCTCAACTCCACACGAACTGGTGTTAATGGCACGGGTGGAGAGTGTGTGTCAGCTGGCAGCCATTAGTGGCGACTCCGGCCTGCTGACAAAGAGGCAAAGCTGACCCGGCAGCATTATTTTTTCCTCTGTATTACGGTTCAGCACCACCTCCCTCAGCCAGGCAGCCGTAGTGGGATAGGTTAACTCTAGGCTAAGTTAGGTGAGGTTAGGTTGATACAGGTAATTTTGCTTGGGTGGTGGTGCTAAATCGTAATACAGAAGGGAAATATGTGACCTAGCCCACCCCTGTGCTCACTGCCGCTCCCCTCAGCCCCTCTGTAATGCTGACTGAGCACCCTATCCACCCTACCCCATCCCACCCCACCCCACCTCACACAGAAAGGCAATATATTACACCATAATAAAAGCCATTTTCCTCCAGAACACAACGCAATTAAATATGAGCACACGATAATCACGCTTCTCGAACTTCTGTACCTGCGTCGTGTCATGCTTGGCAAGTAAAAAAAGGTGCATGTTTAATATTTCTCGTTCCCTTTGATTCGCTTGGGGAAAGTCTCGGGAAAGGTTACACCCTGTGAAGATGGATGTTGCATTGGGGGTATTGTTGGTGGTAGAGTTTGTCACAAAAATGTAATGTGGGAGGGTGGCAACATGGTTGGGTGAGTAAGTAAAAGTCAGGCCAGACGGACTGAAATGGTGGTGGTGGGTGATGGTTGAGACTGATGCACCTTGTAAAAATGGGCGTTTTGTGTTGGCCAGCATGGACGTGGAGATGGTTAATTAAACAATTTTTCAAGAAGAAGAAGAAGAAGAATTAAAGGAAATAGTAATACCTGTTATTACAAACTAATCGCTCAAAGAACATCAGGCGTCTCATGAACACAGACGAAAACTACGGGACTGACGATATTTTCAACCAGAGTGCGACTGTACGGCAGTGTACCGATGTGTTAGTTACCCCAAAATTAATGCTAGCACCACAACAGATGGCGCAGTCAATCAGCACGTTTTCTGTGTTGTTTCTGTGTCCTCCTTGTTCATTTTCTTTGCCAGAACCCCACCTCACCCTGTCTGTCTTGCAGCTATCAACTGCACAGGTTTATCCTGGATTTTCAACTTTCCCCTGAATTTTCGTGTATAAAACAGTGTTATAATGTGTGGTAATAGCAGTGACAGTGACCGGGATTATACGGTGTTATAGTGAATGATAATAACAGTGACAGTGACCAGGATTATACGGTGTTATAATGAGTAATAACAGCAGTGACAGTGACCAGGATTATACGGTGTTAAAATGAGTGATAATAGCAGTGACAGTGACCAGGATTATACGGTGTTATAATGAGCGATAAGAGCAGTGACAGTGACCAGGATTATACGGTGCTATAGTGAGTGATAATAGCAGTGAATGACCTGGATTAAACGATGTTATAAAGAATGATGACAGCAGTGACCGACCAGGATTATTTAGTTTTATAATGAGTGGTAATAAGGTAATAGCAGTGACAGTGACCATGTTTGCACAAGTTATGAGTGATAACAGTTGTGGATGGGACAGGGAAGTGCTTGGTCATTCTAATTTTCGTGTATCAGGGAAGACATGTACCATTAGTTACAGTGTTGATTACAGCAAATTTGTGTGTACCTGATGCTTGGTCTTCCTGAAAACTGACGGCTTAAAAGAGCGACAGGTTGATACTGTGATTAACAAGTTGTTGGTCGCCAGGCCGGTGTACTGTGGCAAGCCTGGCAGTGATACCGATCTCAGAAAGTATTGTGTCGAACAAAAACAGCCTGTATTGAAACACAAAGTCTTCATCAGTGTCAAACCATTGTTTGTAGGAAAAGAGCGCCCCTTTAAAGTATCTTCCTTCAAATAAGTCAGATGTGTTGAACTGAGAAAGGTTGGCAGAGCACTACAATGATGCTAAGCCAGTTTCCAGATTTCAGTACTTGGAAAATGGTCGTGCCTCCCTTCCCTGATGCTTATTTGTAACAAGACTGTTCATGAATTTAAGGCTGTATATAAACATAAATATCAGGAAGCATTCCGGAAAATAGTTATGAGTCATGGGAACACAGCCAAAACAGTGGTGATAGGTGCGTCCCAAGGACAATGTGCTGGACTGGTACAGATTCCCCCGCTCCCTACCCACCGCACCTTCACATACACGCCACAGCACAGCTCCTGAATTGTGAGTGTTCCTGTAATTTTTGTCCGTTTCTGGAGTTCATTTCACGCTGTGTGTCAGTTAATCCTTTAGGTACTGTGGCGCAGCATGCTGTTAATCAAAGCATAGGTATCTAACGTGAAATATCGTATTTAGATGTAACGTGTGATTACGAAGGCAGACTACAGTCAACCAGATCTTTAAACTACTGTCCCAGAACACCTTCTTGGTGGAGTTACCAGGCATTCCACCCAGAGTCCACGACATCCACGTTCTGGCCTCTGTGCATTTTTTCATGTAAATTTTCAGTGATGAAACAAGTAATAGATTGTGATGTTAATGCGAGGGACTTTAGTAGTTATAGACTGTGGTAGTAGTAGTAGTAGTAGTAGTAGTAGTAGTTGTTCCCTAGGCAGTCTGGCCGAACAGCCCCGAGTCTCTATGGAAGGCCATGGCCGAGACCAGGCTTTCCCACAGGGCTCCTTTGGAGTGTATGTTATGCTATTGGCGTAGGTGATTTTGTACGATGCAGTCTTCCATAATGTGCTGAATAGTATGGGGTGCTGTGTTACATTTTGGACAGGGATCAGCCAAGGAGTCATCCAGTCTCTTTTGGTAACTTAAGAGGGCTGAATGATGCCCACATCTCAGCCTGGCCAGGTGGACCCTGCCCACCAGAAGGGTGGATATCAGGAGGCCTTGCATGCAGCTATGTGTTGTCTTTAAGTGACTGAATGGAGTGGTGAGTGATCTGAGTAAGGATATGCTTCTGGAAGCTGGTCTGAGGCAGGCGCAGGGGGAGAGATTACAGTATTGTGTATGATATCGTATGCTGGGTGTTGTTTTGATGTTCCTTGGTGTGTGTGGATGTGTTGCCATGTAGTGTAGTGGATGTTGTGGGTTTGTGGCGGCTGCAGCGAGAATATGGGTGCCTTTCATGTCTAGATGATCCTTGACTTTGAGGACTTTGGTTTCTTGATGTAGGTGGTCTATGGGTGTAGTAGCTGTGCAGCTGTGATTATTTTTAAGGCTTTGTTCTGTATGGTCTGTAGAGTGTTGTAGTGTGTTTTAGTGAAGTTAGGAGCCCAAGCAGGGCTTGCATAATTCATCACTGAACGTATATATTGTTTATATACTGTGGTGGTGGTTTCTTTGTTGTGTCCAAATGTTGTATGGGCAAGTGACCTCAAGGCATTGAGTCTTGGTGTTATTTTATTATTAATGTTCGTGATGTGTTTTTTAAATGACATTGATGTATGTTATACCAAGGATTTTGTGTGTGTGTGTGTGTGTGTATGTGTGTGTGTGTGTGTGTGTGGTAGGGGAGTGCTGTTTATGGTGAGGTGTGGAATGTGACTGTGTTCTGCTGTCCAGTTTGTGAGAAGGGTCACTGTTGATTTGGCTGGGTCTATTATGAGCCTGTTTGTGGTGAACCATTCCTGTAGTGCGTTGAAGTAAGTTTGGAGGATATGTGCAGCTGTGTTTGCATTTTGGTGTGTACATGTAAGTGTTATGTCATCTACACAGGAAGCTATGTGTATCTGTGGTGTGTGGGATATGGGTATGTCATGCATATACAGGTTAAGGAGTGTAGGGGAAGAAACAGATCCTTGGGGGACGCCATTTGTGAAGTTTCTGATATTCGAAGACTGACCGGCAAATGTTACATGTGCACATCTGCCTGCTAAGTAGTTTGCCAGTCATCTTTTTGTATTATTGTGCATGTTTAAGTTGAATATCTTGTTTGTGAGGTTGTGGCGAGGGATGGCATCAAAAGCTTTGCTTATATCTGGTGTGACTAGGAGTGTTCTGTGTGGTGGCCTAGTTGAATTCATGCCATCAAAAACTCTCTGTGTAAGGTCTGTAAGAAGGGTGTTTGTGGAGTGTAATGGCCTAAAGCCATTTTGTGATGGGGCTGGGGGGATGTGAGGTGTAACTAGTTGTAGTACCAGTCGTTCAGTGACTTTAGAAGGGGTGCAGAGGAGTATGATGGGGCGGTGTGAGGAAGGTAACATGGGGTCTTTGTTGGGATTAGGGATAGTGATGATAATGCCATGCTTCCAGATGTTGAGTACTACGTTGTGTGAGTAGCTGTAGTTTGATATGTTGGTGAGTGCTTGTATGTCTTGTGGTCCATGGTGTTTAAGGTGAATGTTGCTTATGTTGTATGGTCCACAGGCAGATGAGTGCTTAAGGTTGCTAATGATGTGCTTCGTCTGGTTGTAAGTGAAAGGTGCGAAGTCCGGGTCTGTGGGGAACCGTCTCTTACGTCGGATGATACGACGGTCGTTACAATGGGGGTTTCGGCGGCTGACATGTGAAAAGTGATCGATGAGAGTGTTTGCTTGTTGTATGTTTGAAGGTATGGTGTCTGTTGTTGTGATAGCAGCGTGTGAATGAGTAGTGTTGCTGATGGAGAGTGTGATGCTGTTTAGTGTTTTGTAGAGCTTGCTGGTGTTTGTTTTGTGATCAAGTGTTTGGAGATAGTTATTCCAGTTTAGTGTTTGCTGTTCTGATATTTTATTGTTTATTTGAGTGTTGAGTTCTTGTATTTGTTGTATGGTGTCTTGTGTATGGGGCGTTGGGGAGTGTCGTAGTGTGTCCCGTTGACTGATGAGGCCTTGAATTTCTGGTGTAAAGTTGGGGATGTGTCTCTTTCTGTTGCCTCTAGGGATGTGTCTTTTGTCTGCGTTTTGTATGATTGTATTGAAAGTGTGCACAATGGTGTTGATGTTTGTGACGGGTGAACTGTTTAATGTTTCAAAGTGCTGTTCTGTTTCAAATGTGAAGGCTTCCCAGTTGGCCTTTTTATAATTAGTGTATGTATCTCTGTGGCCAGCTGGGGTGATTCTGGCTGTGGTAGTGATGATGATTGGGAGGTGACCAGAGCCAAGGGTTTTGACCACTCTCCAGGATGTTGTGGGGGTGAGGTTTGGGGAGCAAAAGGTGATGTCTGGGGATGATGGGAGAAAGAGGGCTTGGTGTGGGATATGGGTATGCTGATGGAGATTATTCAGCATGAAAAGATGATCTGTTTAGGACTGTAGTACCAGCCCTCTGTCTTTGTCAGGGTTGTTGACATGCGAGGCCGACGCCTTGGCGTTGAAATCACCACCCAGGATGATGTTGGGTATGTTAGTAATGTGCTGTATTTGTGGAGAACAGTTGTGTGGTACTGTGGGGGACGATTAGTGGGGGGGGGAGGAATGTATGTGTTGGCGATTGATATATGTGATTCGTTACCAGTGCGTATTTTAATTGACTGTATTTCTGTTGTTGTGTCATGTGGGGGGAGAAGTGACTTTGTGTGTGCACTGGTATCTGAAAAGTTGATGAATTTGTGTACCAGGGTGATGAGTCTACCGCTACCGCCGTCGGCCCGGTCTTGTCGAATGTTGGTGAAGTTATGAAATGTCGGTGTTTTTTGTGTTCTGTGTGGTTTTGTTTCTTGTAAGATGGCAATGTTATGTTCTGTTGTTTGATGAATTGTGTGAGTTCTTGTTTTTTGGTGCTTATGCCATCTATATTTAATTGAAGGATGTTTATGTTGTCTGTGCTATGTGTGTTGGCTGCTGC
Source organism: Coenobita brevimanus (assembly GCF_032717465.1). Lineage (NCBI taxonomy): Eukaryota > Metazoa > Arthropoda > Malacostraca > Decapoda > Coenobitidae > Coenobita > Coenobita brevimanus. The sequence continues at coordinate 16,781,652 of NC_137067.1, read as the reverse complement.
AGCACGGGGGGGAGGTGGGGGTGTTGGTGGAGGGGAAGGGGTAGGAGAAGGTTGTGATGGAGGTAAAGGTTGAGGTGGATTAGGAGGGGCTGAAATGGGAGGGGTTGGGGGATTGGATGGTGTGGGAAGGATTGGTGGGTTTGGCTGAGGAGGTGTGGAGGAAGTAGGAGTGGGGTTGGTGGGGGGGTTAGTGGGTGGGGGGAAGGAGCATAAGGAGCAGGTCCAGGTGTTTGTGTAATGTTTTCTGGACGCAGGTGTTGTGTAGGTGTAATGGGTCCAGTTCTTGCAGGAATTACACTGAGCTGAACTCTTTGTCTGTCGGCTCGACGTGATAGGTTTTGAGCATGTTGGACATATGTATTTGTTGGTGGGTCCTGGATTGCTGTCAATGTCCCCGGCTAGAAGAAGTCGTCGAGAAATGACAGCCGGGGAGTCATTTCTCGGTGTGGAAAAAACGGTGTTGTTGTATGTGTTGTGTTGAGAGATGTGGTACTTGTTCGGGCGACCGAAGCCACTCCCAGGTTCTTGGGCCCCGGGAGGGGCCGGGGGGGGGGGGGTTTGCGGTGGTTTGGCTCCCATGCTGTCGACAGCCTCTGGGGGGTAGACCCACGGCGAAGACGCCACCGCTCCAGGTCCAGTTATAGACTGTTTATCACCCCGCATGTTAAAAATGGTAATGTACTGTTCTTGAGTACACAAACGCTCGCACCTATACACACACACATACATACATACATACATGCATTCATACATACGAGCATTCATATATACATATAAAAGCAATATACATTTGTCATCCACTTCCCAACTACAATGAGCCATACATCTATTCGCGCCAAATATTTAGCTCGCATGATTCGTGGGTTTGGAGTCATTCCGTGTTTTTTTTTTTTTTTTTTTTTTAAGATGCGAATGAATGTGTTTGAATGGATGAGTAAATGGGGAGTGTGTCGTCCTGTCTCGGCTACCTCCCTTTCCTTGGGGGAAGCAGCCTAGGTATATAGATAGATAGATAGATTGATTTTTTTATTTACGTGTCAGACTCTGGGCAAAGGCTTCAGGGCCTATTCCCATATCCCAGTAGTCTTTCTTGGGGCCCAGTAGTCCTCCTACATCTCCACATCTCACCACTTCGGCGCTAACACCCACCATCCTTATCAATATATGCTAGGGCTGTCTCATGCAGTACTGCTGTACTGTATTAGCGGGGGTACTTTTATGACATGTCGGCGGGTCATCTGGTAGATCAGAAAAGTCTGCTTTTTAAGAAATTCACATCCTTAAACTGTTCCCTGCCCCAGCCGGGATTCGAACCTGGGTCCATTAGGACTGCAGGCCGCCTCTCTACCGATTCTGCCATCCCCTCCCTCCAAAATGAATGAAAATAAAAAAAGCTGCAACAGCAACTCTGTCATGGAAATTGTCACAAATATTATGTTCTTCGTCATAGCTCATACCTCACTTTCTACCACACTCACTTGTCGTATCATATATTTCAGAACCTGTATTGACTCGGTTACCCTCAAAGTCTCTCATATAATCGTCCCAGTAGTAACCACTCCGTGACTATACCGAACACTTATACATCCTCCCTCCGTCTTTGACTGATCCATTAACTCAAGGCATTACATTTTTACTCATCAGCTGCCCCGGTTCAACTGCTTTCACCCCACACTTTGTAAACTATTGCCATGTCAGTGTCCTAACCCTTTCACTGCAGTGTAAGGACGTATTTATTTAATTCCCAGACGATTTTAGTCAACTGAGAACCTGTAGCCAGCTAAAGGGTTAATCGCTGTCCTGGTAACCCTTTCACTGCGACAGATAAACTGGTGTAATGTGTTATATTCTTGCTAATGACAAACCATTTGATAAAACCATGAAGCTCGCCACGCAGCTGAAGAGTTATCCCTTCACACTGATGACGTACATATATTCCATCCTTCATTTTATGCAGCTAAGGGGGAGATGCATCAAAGTGAGAGATTCCCTGATATATACATAACTGAGAATGTCCTTGTATCGATTCACAAATACTGATACAGTCACTGTACAATATGCTTCTTGGAACGGACGAGTACAACATATCTGTTCTGGCCTGCCATTGCTACAGTGTTTTAAAAAGTCTGTTCACGGCCGCCAGAGTTAGTGTACCGAGGGTGTTTAAGTCGTGCTAATATTTGTGTTTGACGTGACACACCTGCTTAGCAACACAGCTCCCCCACCATCACCATCACCCCTGCTGTATGGGCCTCACGCACACACCATCATGTTCCTTCATTATTACCTTTGATTACAGAACTTGAGTGTCTCTCTCCATCTCTATCACTATGTAAAGTCCATGTGCCACCTACACGTATAGTCCTTTGTGTGTGTGTGTGTGTGTGTGTGTGTGTGTGTGTGTGTGTGCGTGTGTTCTTCTCTTCCTCCTTAACTAATAGTCCACAAGTGTCTTTCCATCATTCTTCAGTACGTTGATTCATCCCTCATTCACTCTACAACTTACACATTATCGATTTTTTTCCCCTGAAGAACCTTACCTCTCTCAAGATTATGATTGTCACTCGATTTTAACAGAATCTAATCGTCATCATCATCATCATCATCATCATCATCATCATCATCTCTGTCATCGTCATCATCGTCGGCGTCATCTTGCGATACTTCACGTGCACCTCAATTAATGAATTTCAAGGCACAACCAGCTCTCTCCTTCGTACTCCTAGTCAGTAATATTGTCCTTCCTCTTAACGTCATCGTCGTGTAAAAAAAAAAAAGATACAAGACTTCTGTTTCTGGTAGTTACCTCATCTACGGTAATAATGATGATATATTTGAAATATTACGAGTCTTAGCTATGTCTTAATTTTAACTACTGTATTCAGATTCTCAGTCGGAAATTGGTTATGATGATGTGACGATGATGACAGAAAAGGCTTTCATGAATATTATGTTCTGATGCCATGCTATTAATCACAGCTCTAAATTCAGCTAACAATGTGATATGTTCCGTTTTTAAACTTAGGCGTGGTCAGTGTATTTACTCTAGTTAGGTATAAACTGACTCGAATCAGTTACATGGACAACCCGGAACCTCTTAAGAATGACAAGCGTGAAAGATTAATGAAAATATGATGTGATTATGCTATATGGTAGAGAAATTTGAGCATTGGGAAGGGAAGCGCGCACACACACACACACACACACACACACACACACACACACACACACACACACACACACACACACACACACACACACACACACACACGTGTACATGTACATGTCCGTGTACATGTAGCAAGAACTCAGTCAGGTGCAGCTGGTCAAGAGGGCATGTCTGCATGCACCTCCTCCACCCCTCCCTCCTGACCCACCCCACCCAGCTCCAGTCACCCTGACATCTTCCAGGCACGTGACGCCAAGCAGTTGCGAGATTTACACCGACTGGTTGTGTCGACTTGCTCGTATTTGTTTAAAGTTTCAATTTATTGAGGCAACCACCAGATGATTTGGGTTTCTTCTCCGAGCACGTGAAGTCATGGGCTTGAGAGATTCCCAGCACCAACACACTAACCTTTGTTTAATTTTAGTTAGGGCTCAATCAGGCCATTTTATTTCCACTCCCTGGACACCTTAACGACGACATACTGTTTAAATTTTTGTGGTAATTCAGTGTGGAGGTTGATTTAAATTTACATTTAATCAAGCTGCTACCCGACGATTTTAACTCAGGAAGTTGTCGGTCCTCCTTCACCCCTTTAGCATGATAATTTTTTAAATGTAGTCATCTTGCCACCAGATTATTGTACTTCCCACCCCGTGTTCGTGACGTCAAGGGGTTTACACATGTCAATTCCAGTGCATGGTGGTGGGGATGGCGGCTCTCTTTAACCCTTTCTGTTAGAAAGGTGTTCCCTAAAGTGAATAAAATAAGCGAGTCAGTCCAAAGCAGTAAGAGTTAACAGGCGTGATAATGTTCACTAATGGCAGCTACCGTGGTGCCAGTTTAAATATACTTGTTCCTGATCAACACACCTGCTGGATGGCTAAACACCTCGTGCTGTCTGCAGCATTCGCCCCTCCCTGTCTCTTTACAGATAATTAAATAGCAATTCAATTCATTTTCTGTTGTGCGATAATAATGCTTACTAGGGTTCCGTAGCTGAACTGTAGGGAAGATATGAGCATGGACATTGTAATTTTCATAAAGAACTTATTCTAAAAAGATTATTGACTAGGTCCACGTAAGAGAATCGAAAGAGACATACATACAGTGTGAATCTTATCACGTCATAATTCTTGTCTTGCGTTTCCCATATCTGTACTACTAAAATTCAATTATTATGTGCAAAAAGAAAAAAAACAGAGGCCGATAGCCAGCAGACAGTTTTTCTTTTCAAAGAAAATTGAACAGATGCAAGCCAAAATCAAGATCCATTCATTGCAGTATACATGGACACATTGCATTAAAAGATATTATATTGCGATATGTATGGACACATTGTGTTCAGAGAGAGAGAGAGATTAGGAGGCATGCGGGGAGGGTGGGGGGGGGGGAGTTTTAAGCAGAGGGAAACACGGACTGAGAAGGACAGTTCAATAATTGACCACTTGTGTCCATCTTTGACTGGGAATACCGTCGTATTGAGGTGATGGTTTGTTGTGCAACTTAACCAGTCCCTTTTGATTGTGCTTTAATGCCACATGTCCTTTACTGCTTGGTGCTAGTGGTTCATTATTAACCTTATTCTCCTCAGTACTGTGACATTTTTTAAACTGTCTTGATCTGCCCGCAATTTTCTGCAGCTTAAGAAATTAATTTGAAACTGAAAGGATCAGGTATGTCATAATTATTCTTTCCACTACTATAAAGCACTCTTAAGGTACTGTACATAAAATCTTGTGAAGATAGCAACAATAAATACACATATCATCGTAGTGAATGGGTTAACCTTAGCCTTGTGACAACTTTCGGCATTTCGACGGTGTTATGCAGCCGTAACCTTATGTCGTCATTGAGTTTCAGTGTTCTGGAGACAAGATTACGAGTAGAGGCTAATTTTGTCTTGGGCAGTGGTTATATAAGATGATGTGACATGACTGTGCCTCCACAGAAGGAGTTATCAGGGGAGGATCAATAATATTAAGACCAACTAACTCGGTCATTATCCTCCACACACCAAACTCACTTTTCTTTTTTCAATTCTCTTCAGGATCCTCGGACATTTCTTTGCGGAGAACGGAGAAAAAAGAGAATAAGAAAATGCTTCGTGTGACTGTAATTCTGGTATAATATTTCGCAGACGGCATACCCTGTTATACTACGTCCTGCAAATGGTACCAAATTATACGACATGCAACACTGATTTTAAGCATCAGTATCACGATATCCCTGACGCACAAAAGTCGTGTCTTCCAGTTATTTATTCAGACGAAAAGGAACAGGTGTGGTAAAAAGAATTGTGGATTGTAACGTGTGGGGGGGACGGCGGGGGAATAGAGGGGGAAGTTTTAAGCAGGTGTAGGTTTATGTGTGTGCGTGTATGTGTGTGTGTGTGTGTGTGTGTGTGTGTGTGTGTGGTTGTTTATTTGTCTTGGTATCAGTGTGATATGTGAAATACGTCTTCTGTCTGTGTCTGTCTGGTTGTCTGTCTGTTTTTGTGTCTAATCTGGGTGCCTGCCTTTATATGTGTGTGTGTGTGAGTGTGTGTGTGTGTGTGTGTGTGTGTGTGTGTGTGTGTGTGTGTGTGTCACCCCTGGTCAGCAGTCACGGGGTCAGTGTATTACAACCCTAGACTAACGGCGATAGGCACGGCCATTGCCCTCTCCTGGCCTGTCCTCGTCCCTCACTTTGACCCATTTAGGTCCTCTCTCTCTCTCTCTCTCTCTCTCTCTCTCTCTCTCTCTCTCTCGTGTACATATATATATAAATTTACTTCTTACAGGTGGACGAAGCCTAAATATTTCTCACCACTGTCAGTCATTTTATTTTCACTTACCCACACTGTCAGGCTAAATCATATCTGCCATTTTTTCAGCAACTTTTTCCATATTCATTCCATATCTCTGATCACTGCCATCTTCTGTCACCCCCTGTCGCTCCCTCTAATGGTTTTTCTCCAGCTTACCCGCCACCTGTTGTGTCTGTGCATCTCACCATTAGAAAAATCTCCACATCATCGCCTCTTTCAACTCTCACACAACAAGTTCCAGTCTGCTAAAACTCCCAAGCCTTTCTCTCCAAAGACGTCGCATTCGCCTTATTCTTGCTACAGCCTGACGATTTTACTCAGTGCATGAGATACTTTTCAAAATAAAGGTGTTGATATGGCTTTCGTTAACCCCTGAAAGATATCTCCTGTCTTGAATAAAACCGTCAGGTGATGTTAACAGTGAAATAAGAATGACGTTAACTGTCTGAACGAGTTAATCCCTTCTCCCTGAGACGTCGGGTTTGCTTTAGTCCTGCTAATTACTAATGGCTGTTTTTAGCTTGAGATTTATATACTGGGGAAGTTTAGCAGAAATTGTTTATAACTCTCACTAACGGTTAAACAAAACTTAAATACAATCGTCTGGAGTAGAAAGAATAATAAAAAAATGTTAAGGTAACCTTTAGAGAGGGTGAAGCCATTTCTGTGCTTCAAAAATGGAAATAATAAAATATGGGGATAAAAAAAAAAAAAAAAAATCAGCTATTGGTATAGATACTTGGAACTTGAGTCCTGTGGCGAGAGTCGTCACGTATTTGACAGTGGTGCGTGCTTGTTTTCTTTTTTTTTTTTATTCTTTGAACGGAATCATCGCAGCTTCCATGCCAGACAGCCGACGTCACCCATCTGTACTGGGTGTATTCCCTGCATCATGCCTCACCACCTACCACCATCTTAGCCCATCCCACCCACTCTTTTCTGCCCAACCCACTCATTTATTGCTCTCCCAGTTTTGCATGTACCTTACCGAGGTATTTACAGCATTTACCTTCTCAGTATCTACTTCCTTATGCATGCTTCACCGATGACTACCATCCCAGCCCATCCCGTCCACTCCTCTCAACCCACCCAGTCTATATCTACTGTATTCTGATGTAATGAATATCAAAACAGCGTCTGCCACGACTATTTCCCGACCTATAACAGCCATACTTACAGGGTATACTTCCCTCGTCCTAGCCATTTGCCTAACTTCATAAAAATCAAAATCTCGCTTTCTCGCTCGTTTATCATATATTATATCCACCTTTTCCTTGGCCAGCCACGTCCTCCACATTCAAGCTTGCTCATATACACTCGTTTCACAGCCCTATCTACATCCTTCCTCCCCAGATTACCATATTGTCTAAGCACACAATCTTCTACCCTATCAACAACTGATGGTCATACTTCAGATCCTATATACCTGTTTCGCAAACATGTTTACACCACTCTCCATTTAACCATACCATCTGAGTACGCCGTCTTCTACCCTGCTATCGACAGACTTCCTCCACATTTTCGAAGTGGGAAAAGATATATTGATGGTTGTGGGTAGGAAAGGCTGTTAAGGGAAGTTGATAGTTACTGATAAAGGGGGTGTAAGTTATCATGGTAATACAAGAATGAGTGTATGGAGCTCCTTGTTGATGGTGAGACGGTTACGTTGTACTGTATTACTATGACTGCTGACACAAATGATAATACTTAGTGAGTTTAGATGGGGTTCTCTCTTAACAATTTATAAATATAATCCCGTGCAATGCGAAACTGTAAGGTAACCAAACTTTAGTGGTCAAAATTTGGAGGGTACGAAGCAGGAAACCATACATTAGAGAGTGCAGTGAATACAAAATATGAACATAAGTATTTAATGGTCTCTTCATTGGTAATACGCTCTTTATATCTTGATGTTTTCTCCTGCAGGTTATATTCAGATTAAAAAAGGAAGTATTTAATGTAAAAACTATCATGATTAATGTTCTAAGAGAAGAATAAGACTAATTTATTACAGCTAACGTCAGACGATATTATATAGCAGTTCATAAAGGCATACAGCAGCCAGAGGGTTAACCATGACTGTGAAGAACACGCAGCTCTTAAATATAACAGGATGGGAAGTATCAGTGTCTGACTCGGAATGGACGAGCTCAAGAATCAGTAAAAACTCATCCACAGTGAACAGCAACAAGGCCTCTGACATTCCCCAGTCAGATGGGATGCTCCTCACTCGGCCATATCGGAGTGACCCAGACATAAGATGTAGAAGAGGAGGGGAGAGAAAATGTAGAAAGATGAAAAGAATGTGAAAGAGGAGAGGAGAAGGGGAGAGTAGAGGTGAGATAATTGCGAGGAGTAAAATGAAGGAAGGAGAATTGAAAAGAAAATGGATTCCTGTATGAGCATATACGGGAGAAGGGGAGAGTAGGGTTTACCAAGGAGCGGACAAAGAAGGCGAGTATTGGGGAATCCACGTAGAAGAGAGGAGGCAGATATTGAACTGTGAATACAGAAGAAGATAAATAGGTCTGCATAGGTGCATGAGAATCTCCAACATTATTCAAACATTTAAGGGAAGACGAAAGCAGATCATACTTGTCAGTTGTGAAGGAACTGTGAGCAGATAAGAAACTGTGGGATGAAGGAATTTCTAAGAGAGCAGGGCCTCTGTGTGTTCGAGAGCCACATTATCATTCATACATTTCAGGTTAACGCCTGATCAACTTAACCAGTGATTCCCTCGAGGAAAGGTGTTCTAAGGAGAGGAGAAAGAAGAAAGCATGTAATTCCGAACAGATAAGAAGAAACATGAGTGCAAGAAAAAGAAGATAAGAGCAGAGGGAAGGAGACAGTAATAAGGGGTTCCTATATGAAACTGAGGAGAAGAAAGGAGAGAGTTCAAGGAATGAAAAGAGAGGAGCAAGTCCTGATGCATGAGAGCTGAGATGTGAGGGCTCCTGTGTGCATGAGAAGGTCGACATTACTCAAACATTTTATGGTAACCACCAATCAAACTCGAAAGAGAGGAAAAGAGAGCAAGGGATTCCAGTGAGAGGAGAGGAGAAAAAGAGGCCCAGACACGGATAAGAGCAGAGTAGAAAAAGGGAGAGAAGAGAGAGGACAGGCGAGGAATTGAAATGATACCGAGAAGAGGAAATTAAGGTATTTTAACGAGAAAAGAGGAGAGATCAGAGAGGAAAAAGAGGAGGAAAGGAGGGAGGAAGGAATCTGGAGCATAAAAGAGCTGGCAGGTGCATGAGAGGGTGGACATCACTCGTACACTTTACGGTAACTCGTAATCCAACTCACCCGTGATCCCCACCAGCTTTATTGCTCGTAAATCAAGACAGTGATTGCCCGCTGGTGAACCCCGAGATCAGAGAAACCACGCCCTCACCCAGGCAGCGATGGCTGGTGAGGTGTGGGGGTGGGAGATGGTGTGAGGTGTGGGGGTGGGAGGGAGATGGTGTGAGGTGTGGGGGTGGGAGGGAGATGGTGTGAGGTGTGGGGGTGGGAGGGAGATGGTGTGAGGTGTGGGGATGGGAGGGAGATGGTGTGAGGTGTGGGGGTGGGAGGGAGATGGTGTGTGTTGTGGAGGTGGGAGGGAGATAGTGTGAGGTGTGGGGGTGGGAGGGAGATGGTGTGAGGGGTGCGAGTGGGATGGAGATGGTGTGAGGTGTGGGGGTGGGAGGGAGATGGTGTGAGGTGTGGGGATGGGAGGGAGATGGTGTGTGGTGTGGGGATGGGAGGGAGATGGTGTGAGGTGTGGGGGTGGGAGGAAGATGTATGAGGTGTGGGGGTGGGAGGGAGATGGTGTAAGGTGTGGGGGTGGGAGGAAGATGTATGAGGTATGGGGGTGGGTGGGAGATGGTGTGAAGTGTGTGGGTGGGAGGAAGATGGTGTGAGGTGCGCGGGTGGGATGGAGATGGTGTGAGGTGTGGGGGTGGGATGGAGATGGTGTGAGGTGTGGGGGTGGGATGGAGATGGTGTGTGGCGTGGGGGTGGGAGGGAGATGGTGTGTGGTGTGGGGGTGGGAGGGAGATGGTGTGAGGTGTGGGGGTGGGAGGGAGATGGTGTGAGGTGTGGAGGTGGGAGGGAGATGGTGTGTGGTGTGGAGGTGGGAGGGAGATGGTGTGAGGTGTGGGGGTGGGAGGGAGATGGTGTGTGGTGTGGGGGTGGGAGGGAGATGGTGTGGGGGGGAGGGAGATGGTGTGGGGTGGGAGGGAGGTGGTGTGGGGGGGAGGGAGATGGTGTGGGGTGGGAGGGAGATGGTGTGGGGTGGGAGGGAGATGGTGTGGGGGGGGAGGGAGATGGTGTGGGGGGGAGGGAGATGGTGTGGGGTGGGAGGGAGATGGTGTGGGGGGGGGAGGGAGATGGTGTGGGGTGGGAGGGAGATGGTGTGGGGTGAACGGGTGGGATTAGCCGATAAGACAGGGAGAGTTGTGAGCTAAGTAGAAAATTGAAGGCCAGTGGATAAGTGAGGATTAGAAGGATGAGTTGAAAATTGAAGACCTTTGGTGATGAGACATGAACACAGGAAACAGAGACAGACGGAACGTCAAGTATAAAGGGAAGACGAGAAAGAGAGAGAGAGAGGGGTTGATTGGTTGGTTGGTTGGTTGATTTTTAAGTTGGTTGAATGACTGATTGATTGATTGGTTGATTTTTGGTAAGAATTTACGTGGATAAGGGCATGGGAACGATGCGGTGTGAAGGATCGGTGGGCGGTGAGGGGCGGCAGCAACAAATGGGCTTATCGTTCATCGAATATGGAGAGCATTAGTGGTGCGGACAGCCGTGGTGGTGGATAAAAGATTTGTGTGGGTGTGGCCTGGTGTGATGATGTAGTGGTGATGTAATGCCATTTACAGGCAGGTACACATTGACAAGATTAGCCTATATCATTCGGGGACGTCCAACCAAAGAAATGAGATCGAACCTCATTCGGCGGAACAGATTTTAAGAAATTCCCATGGGTCAAAAGAGTTAACCCATTATTTAACTGATACTGCTACCAGGCGATATATAATGTTAAGATTACGATCTCATGACTTGATATGCAATAGTCTTCATTGACTTCAAGGAAATCACGTCTTTTTCCTGTTCATGATATTGACAGATGATATTTTTCATCTCTGGAGACTCTCATAGGGAATGATTAGCGACAGTCCATCCCTTAGTAGAGTGACGCTTTACTTTGATATTTATCTTACAGCCAATAGATTTTTTCCCGTAAGAAATATCTCTTGTAGTTAAGGAATTTAAATAGTGTTACGGACGACTGTACTGTTGGTATGGAAGGCATCGTCGTAAAGAAGATTATTGGTGTAGTCTGCAATGGTAAGATTGTGATGGGTCAGTGTGATGATGGAGTAGGGGAGTATAGTGTAGTGATGAGTTGGTGTGATGGTAGTGTGTCAGTTTGTGTGATGATGATAATTTGTTGTGATATTGGTGTATCGTGATGGCGTGAAAAAATGTGGTCATGCTGTCAAGTAAGGTGGCTGTGATGTATGCCAATGGTGTGCAGAAGTGAAAGGTCAGTTAGCAATAGCAGGTGGAGTGATAAAGTACACAATTGAGAGTGGCGCGTCATTTGATGTGGTCTTGTTGTAGGCAGGTGTGGATGTGATGAGGGGAGGTGTCCCAATGAATTGATGGCTGTGCTTGTACGAACAGGTGTGCCAGCGATGGGGGCAGATGTAGTTATGTTATGAGGCAGTGTACGTGATGATAGTCAGAGGATGTGATGGTTTCGTGAAAGAGTAGTGATTGTAGTCTGGATTGCTCTTGTGGTGATATGAAAAGGGCAGTGTTGGAAACAAGTGTAATAATCATGTGCAGAAAACAATGGACTTTTTAAGCATATGTGGTGCTGGGGCGCTTTGGTGAGAGAGATGGGTGTGAGATGATAAGAACTGGTGAGATGGAGATGTAGTTGTGAAAGGAATCACGATACCGTAGCTTGTGATGGTGTGAATGATGCAGGTAGTAATATTACTTGATGTGAGATCTGAACAAATGAACTGGTGAAAGGAGAGAACTTTATATGAGAGAGTCTGTTAGCCTGAGTAAAAAAAAAAAAAAAAACTTTCATTTTCACCTTTTAACTGAGGTGGAAGTGAATGAGAGTGCCAGATAGATAACATGAACGAGATGTTGGTGATAGGAATCAGTATTGCTGTTGTGTGAATGATTTAAGTGTGAGTGGCTTTAGTAAGATCAAAGTTTGGTGAAAAATCATTATATGCAGACGGATATGGTGAGAATGAAAAGGCGATAGTGGTCAAGCGGCGCATTGTGGATAAACGCTTTGGTATGAGAATACGTGTATATTAACCCGATTCGGGAATAAACTGAATAGGCAAAGCAGAATGATTATGCCATGGTGTGGGTGAATACAGTGGTGATGGTGGTGTGATGTAGGGAGTGATGGTGGTGTGATACAGAGGGTGCTGGTGGTGTGGCAGGGGTGGTTGTGGTGGTGGTGGTAGTGGTGGTTTCATAGGGGATCGTGGTGGTGTGGCAGGGTAGTGGTGGTGGTGGTGGTGGTGGTTGGGGTGGAGGGATAACTAAGCATACAGGAGACATGGATGTTTTTGGTGTCAGGAGGGAAGTAAGCGGCGCCAGGGAGTGAGACTGTGGGCAGGCGTTGAGGTGTGGTGGACAATTACTTTGGCGGAATGAGATGAGTGGTGGAAGTGAGGACGTTAGAGTCAGTGACTTAGAAACATGTGTGTGTGGGGGGGGGGTGTAGGTGTGTTTGGTGGGGGCGACGGTGTGTGTGTGGGTGAAGATGTGGATGCATGTGCGTGCGTGTGTGCGTGTAAAAACACCGCCAGGCCATGCAAGGCGTGGCAAGGGTCGGGGCGTGCATGAGTGTCATATCAGCTTCCTGCGTGACGTAGCCCATTGTTTTGGCGCGTCCGGCTGCTGTATCTGCACTTTTTGTCCTGGTGGGCCACGTGTGGGAGGAGGCTGCATCATGACCCCTCAGGGCAGGGAGTGATCTCTCAATGGCGGAGTCACCCATCCCTTCCCCAGTGCTCCCTGTAATTATCATCCAGCATTATATGATTACCGGTGCCACAGCTGCATTGTCCACGCTGGAAATTTAAGATAATCTTATTTGGTCAAAAGCCGGCCTATCTGAACAGGTAAAAAAAAATGCAATCATTGAAGCGATTTATACAGGAGGTGGATCTTAAAAAAAGAAAACAAAATCGAAAGTTTTTACCAGTGAATGCTCTCAGTGCCTGAGGATATGGTTGTACTCTTTATAATTTGTTTAAAATCGATTATTAAGTTCACTTACGGCCTGTTAAATTACTTATGAATTTCTGGGATAATTCCTGGTTATAGTTCCCGTCGTTCTTATAATATCTGTAATTAGCTATCTCTGCTGTACAACACTGTCCTGTTAGCGGCTGATATTCCAGTACCTTCTCTTACGCACCTGGAAGGTAATGATCTGCTACTTGTCGTAACCAAGACCTCTTTTTTGAAATAAGGAAAAGAAATTAATAACACTGATTCTTTCGATGCCTCTTGTTCTTCCCGCAACAAAGAAGTCTTCGGTATGAAAAGAAAATTGTCATAGGTAATTTTGTGAAGCTCAGATCTGGAATTATTTGATTTTTTGTCACTCCAAATCTCGGTTCCTTTCCAAAAGTAATCCAGTCAAACATTAACATATCTTCCAGCATCATATTACCCAACTTCCTGCACACACCTTCTCTCTCTCTCTCTCTCTCTCTCTCTCTCTCTCTCTCACACACACACACACACACACACACACACACACACACACACACACACACACACACACACACACACACACACACACACACACACACACACACACACACACACACACACACACACACACACACACACACAGTCTACCTGAGCCACAGTTTTTGTCCAGCCTCCTCGCCAGCAAGACCAACCTCACCCTTGGTCGAGCCAATAAATATAACAAATTAGTGAGTCGCTCCCAGGAGACGCACAGCAAATACCCTGCCGAGTTCTACTCTGGGTGTTTTGTGGGAGGCTTAGTTAATGCCCAGTGTTGCAGGGTAAACACCGCCTCCAGCCTGTAATTACGTTCATAGTAATAGTCGGTGGATCAGTGCAATGTGGGATTAACTTACTCTCGTGCTAAACCTTAATCATGGCTAATTACTGACTTTGTATAGAACATGCCAGTACAATTTCAATACCCATTTTCCCCGTACTTAGAGATGATAACACTGATATTGAATAATTTTATGAAAATTGGCAATGGAGTGTTAAAGTATATGATTAACATTAGATTAAACTTATCCTTGTTATTATAATTCTTGTGTCCCGGACTTACCAAGGCAGTATCAATGGTCACCTTATACTTACAGAAAAGGCAACAGTGTTACTGAGTAATTTTAAGTATGCTCAACTCAATTTGTACCGGACATACCCATGGAGTTTTCAGTGAGCAGTCATCATTTACTAAGGGAAAGGAGAACACTTTTTTTTGGGGGGGAGGGGGTAGACCGAAGCATCTTGAGGAGCGGCCCAATCATAACGAAATTTACCTACACGGTGCTTCACTAGCGAAGTCCAATTTTGTGCTTCACCGTGGCTACCTAAGGATTTTCACACGCAAGCTGCTGTACTCCTGCAAAGCCACATATGGTGTTTTACTTAAACCAAGTCCCATATGGTCCCCCATCTCTCTAGTACATCAGCAATTATTGCGTAAACTGGCTGTCAGTAACCTTCACTACGATTATGACTATTATGTTTCCTATGTGGTAATTTTCCCTTGATCTTTATCTGTGAAGGAGTTAGCGAAGATTAGATCTGGACCCTCCAGTTCCAAAAATACTAATCTGAATAGATATGCCTGACAGTATCAAGGGTAGGCTATATAACAGAATTATACACCATCGTACTGTAGTGTCTCAGTCAACGTTTGAACACTAAACATCCTATTTTTTTTTTTTTTTTAATGGAAGATAGGCTTATAATGGTGGTGGTGGTGGTGGTGGAGCAGCAGCCACCGAGAGTCTCCAGCCTCCACTTAAAGCACAGAAGACAATATTAACACTTGCAGTCCAAAGACTTTTTACATATTTTCTTCTTCCTGCCATTATATCATTTATTCTGTCAGATATTTCCAAACAGCCGGGGTATGACACAGTCGTCTTCATTAACCCCTGGCCAACAAAACGCCTCTTCTGAGCCGAATAAAGCAGTATGATGATGGTGACAGATGCAATAAAATGGAAAAGACATCATCTTAATCGTCATTAATCTCAACGTAGGTGTGACAACGCCAGTATTTTGAGCCGCTAACAACCATATGGTAGACATATGATGGTTTTATGGCTTTATGACGGACTCTAAATGTCACTGCAGTGGATGGCAAGAAAAAGAGGAAAAAACAAAAAACTTACCTGCGCTTCATTGGCTTACGACGAGCATCAGTTCATCGTATATGGCTGAGGTTATGAGACAGAAAAGAAAAATCTATTTATTAAGTCTGCACAGTACAAGACTTGTACTTTCATTTCCTCTCAGTAAAAATTATCACTGATGCTTCGGAGGTAAAAACCAGACATTAACAAATGTCTTTCAATATAGTACCAAACAAACGTATCATCTCACACCTTGTAACTACACCATTGTTGGATATATAATGTAGAAGTTAAGATGGGAAATTCATGTAAGGCTTGAGGGAAGGGGAAGTGCAGGCCAGGAGGGAAGATGAGAGAAGAATGGTGAGGGGAAGGGGAAAGTGAAAAGGGGAGGTGGTGGGTGGGCGAGAAGAGGTAAAGGAAATGGGTAAAAGGGACAAACAAAAGTAGACCTGTAGGTTGTGTGTGGTGGATTGGAGGGGAGTGAACAGAGGAAGGGGAGGTGAGCGGGGAGGAAAGAAAAGGGAGTCAGGGCATGAGAAGGCATCCCAGCATCGAATTGCAGGCGAATGTGGACGAACGCGAGAAAAACAACTGCCGCTGCTATGCTGGATCTCGCGTAAACGTTTCTGCCCAAGTGACTCTCATTACCCAGGCAGAAACTGAGGAATGTAGTGACGAGGAATGAGAACTATGCCGGGGAACTTGGAAATTGGAGCTGGATTTGTAGGTGAGCAAAACCTGGCATGAACTAAGCGATATGAGGGAGATAGGAGGGCTGGGAGAGTTAATGGGACATAGATACTCTGGGGATTTTGGTGAGACAGTGGAAGGTTATAGGACGCTACGCAGAGGGACGGGATATCAAGTTTATTGGGGTGGACGGAGTGGAGCAAAACTGCTTAGCTGAAAGACAGCATGCAGGAGAGGAGGAGGACTTGGAGAGAAGCGAGGAGGAAGAAGAAAGAGGAGGTGGAGGAGGAGCAGAAAAGGGAGGAGGAGAACAATAAGAAAAAAAAAAAAAAGGTAGTAAGAGGAGGACTGTAATAGGGAGGGTATGTAGTCTGGAGAGACATGAGTTCTTACAAGGATGTGGCAAAGAAGCAGAAAGGAGGTTACAAAGGATGAGATGCCCATCATATGTCTTGTCAGGTCATTCACTGACGCAAAAATGTTTTCTGCTAAGATACCGCCAACTAAGACTGTAATCTTTATCACTAAGAGACTTTAATTCAGTTTCGGAAAAAAACTCTCGCTATGAAGATGATGTAAATATAAGTGATTAACACCCTGAACGCTTTAACGTCTTTCTAATTTAATTTTTAGCACTAATAGAGTTATTTATTGTAGCCAAGGGAAAATTTTGCATGGAGTAGAGGTTTATTGCAACTAGACCATCACTCTGAGTAAAACTTAAACAAGGTCTACCTATCTGATCGTAGACTAATTTAATTTGCAGTAAAATAACACACAGAAGCAGCAGAAGGGATCTATTTATGAACTGATTGCAAATGTGCCATTGTGGCAAACAATAAATCTTTGCAAAATCAGAATGTACACGTAAAAGATGACTAACTCATCACTTTCAGTTAGTGAAAAAAAAGAAATCGTACTATATACTTATTTTATCTCGAGACAGCAGTGTACATCAACATCTTTTTTTGCAAGCAAAGATTGGGAGAGGTTTTTTCTCCCTCCCGTATCCGATGTTCACTTGTTTTAGGGTATTATTTTAATGTAATCATCTTTTCTCGCCCCATTGTCTCGTCGTCCATCTCTGGGTCCGTCTTCACAAAGTTTTACAACAGTAGACATGCATGATTATATTATAATTCTCACTCATACTGCTACCAAACAAGTTTGAATATTAAGTTGACGAAGTACAGACAGTTATTTATATGATAATTAACTTTTATGGAGAGTTGTTTACGTAGACAATGGTTACATTAACCCGATCCTCCCCCTCCACCTGTTTTCATTTCCCGCCCCAATACCCCTCCGCCCCGTCACGTCTGGTGCCTTTTTTTTTTTTACATTGCATCACCTCTGCAACCATCACCACTATTTAACAACCCATTACAACCATCACCTCCACAACCATCACCTTTACGACCATCACCACTACTTAACAACCCACCATCAGTGTTCTCAAGAGTACCCTTCAAGGGCCTCTTCAGTTTTGCATAAATTTTCCTGCGGCTTTGAAAGTAAAATCACTCAAGTACAAAAATTACCGGCATGTTATAACGCTGGGGCAGTAAAGACAATTAATACCCCATGTTTCTTCTGCACCGGCTACCACAAGTCATCGTTACCGGCATAAACGGACTCATAAAGCAGCATACCTGTGTCCAGCTGCACACCAATACCACAACAACGCGGACAAAGGCTTCGATCAAAAATATACATATAAATGCTGGTCTGCCCTAAAGCTGCTATGAGTGGTAGAATTTTAAATATCTCTGGAGTCTGAACGCTTGTATCTTCATTGGCAGCATACGAGCTGATGACCAGAAATCTACATCTAAATGCATCTCTGCTTAGCGCAACAGTGCTCCAAATATCCTATTTATGAGCGTTTGCCGTTAAGCAGCAATTTCAAGAACTAATGAGCCAGACATCCACATCTACAATGTAAATGCACCTCTGTCCTAAAACTGCGTCGTGTAATAATGCTTCAAATGTGCTCGGAGTCTCGGTGTTTGCTTCTAAATGAATTACGTCGAGAAAGGATAAGCCGGAAATTTATATCTAAATACTCTGCTGCCATTACACTGCTTGGCACAACAATAGATCAGATCTCTCTTGGAGTGTGAACGTTTCCTTTTTCCTCCACAGAAGTGGAGAAAGGCTTTTCAGACATTCGACTCTGCCAGAGTCACTAAGGCAGACACAACATATTTGCTAAGTCCTAATCATCCCTTTGTACACGACCCACATTGATCGGTTTTTATCCAGGTCCCCAGTTACTCTGGTGTGTGGACAATAACAAGGGGGAAATGTCTGCCCAGCAGTCTGACTGCCCCGAAAATCGCAAAGGGATAAGTCGAGAGATACCGAGTTAGCAAGATGCAACGCAGTCAAACTTTCACACACAGCCGGATTCTCGTTAGCATAAAGAGGCTTCATAGCACCTCCACTTTAGCATTTATTTTATATAATTATTATGCCTTAATGTCCTCTTTATTGCAAATTATAACTTATTTTACCCAACCACTGGATTTGTCAAAGGCAAAAATATATTAATCACTTCACCCTCGGAGTGTCCTTTTTTTTTTTTTTTTTTTTTTTTCCCACCTCTGGGCTTCATTCAGCTTTGGAAGGTTTTTCGAATTGGTTGAGTTCAGCGGAACTTTTACTAATGCCTTCATTGCTAAGATATCCTTCCTACGATGTTAAAACCACCTAATTGTATCAAGAACAAAATGTCGTTCTGTAAGGGGTTTAGGTGTATTAGGCAAAATAAACTACTTAGTAATGTCAATAAATCTCCTAAGCCAGAAAGAATATAACCCACACTCATGTGGTGGTGTTTTCGTTGGTTAAGGAAGCTCCCCAGCATCTCTGACTTACCTGGTTAGTTTTCCATATGACTTGTTAGCAAAATCTGTGCAATTTCTGTCGATATTTAGAAGACTGATAAAATTCAAGGGAATATCAAGTTGTAGTAGGCATAATAATCACTACGGAAGGGGTGCTACAAAGTCTTCTAAGCTGAGAATGCGGCACCAAATCCCCACAAACCCCCTGCTCTGGTGAGAACAATGAAAGCTGCAGCCTGCGTGCCTGACAGGAGTCGGGGCACCGCCTGGCATTCCTGGATGGCAGCTGGATGGACGCCTGACTATCTCCATATTAGGTGTGGTGATGGCCAGTCAAACCAGCCTGGTTTTGCGTAGCGAAACATTGAGACATAGCATTAAGGACATCGTTTATGTCTGTAGCCACGCTTACTTATTACCACATCAGTCCCATTCTTCAGTAGGACATTAGTTTGTCCTTTGTATGCGTTGTTCATAACCGGAAATTATATATTCACCATCAAGAATGTATACAGCAGTAATAAGGGGAGATGTTAACCTGAATAATAGGGGGGAAATTGCCGGTTTCACAATGGCTAGGGCACTGGCAGGCTGTTGTAGTTCCACAAAGTAAAAATATCTAAAACAATCTCCACTGATGATTTCTAAGGATCAGCATCAAGCCAACAGCAATTCTGGTTAAAACCTGTAAGACATTGTTCGTGGGTCTCTCAATACAGACGTTATATAATGTAGTGTGTAAGTAACAGAATATGAGGGTGTAAGGCGTCCTTTTATGGCGCGTGGATGCAAAGAAACAAAAGAGAGATTTCTTAAATATATCTAGAGTTTGATGCATTGTAAGCATTCATTCATTTTATTAATGCATAATGAGCATGTACAAAAGTTGTCTATCTGTCTGTTTGTCTGTCTGTAGCCTATCTGTCAATATTGTGCCTGTGTCTGTCTATAGGGAAAAAAGTTGTTAAGCAGGTTTTTGCCTGAGAGAAGCCACATTCCATTTATTTATATGCATGATGTTATCTATATTTACGCACAACCATATTTACAGCCTCTGTATAATAATCCAACCACTATTTGTAAGGATGAGGGTGTTGGGTGGCTGGGCACAGAATGTGAATTGTGATAATATGAACATACAAAACACAAATTCACCTTTCTAAATATATTTATTTATTTTTTTTCTCTGGACAACCGGGAACAAGAGTTCGCTCAAACTTCAACTCCTGTCTTACTAACTTTCCTCTTCTTACTCATGTTTTCACTCTGAGAAACGCTTCGTATGTCATATGTTTTCTGCTAATAGGTCAAATGATTTATCAGGGAAAAAAATGACGAATAAACCCTAAGTGTAAAGCAGATGTAGTAAAGCAGTAGGTGTACTTATGTCTCTGGCTGTACTGAACAGTTTCTGAACAAAATATTTATAATCTTCATCACGATAATTAACATGACGGTGAGAAATAACTTTTGAAAACCAGTGAAGCAGTGTTTCAAGCCTCATAATTTTTTCCGATGAATTTTCAAATATTTCATATATGTTCAGTAGGATAGAAGTTGTGGAAGCAATGAAGAAAGTTAAATTGGGGAAAGCCCCAGGAATTGATGGAGTGTGTGGTGAAATGCTCAAACATGGGGGAGAGATAGTAGTAGAATGGATGTGGAAGATGTGTAGATTGGCCTGGGAGGAAGGTAGAGTCCCGGAGGACTGGAAGTCAGGTTTCCTTTTGTACAAAGGAAAAAGGGAAAAAGAAGTGTGTGGTAATCATAGGGGCATTTGTCTTCTTAGTATAATAGGAAAAGTGTATGGTAGGATACTTATTGACAGAGTTAGGGAAATAACAGAGGAATTAGTTGGAGAAGAACAGGGAGGCTTTAGGAAGGGAAGAGGTTGTGTAGATCAGATATTCATTCTTAGATCTTTAGTGGAAAAGTTTCTAGAGAAGGGAAAGAAGTTGTATGCGGCTTTCATGGATTTGGAGAAAGCATATGACAGGGTGGATAGACAAGGATTGTGGAAAGTATTAAGAATATATGGAGTAGATGGGACGTTTTTGAATGCTGTGAAGAGTATGTATGATGGTGCTAAGGCTGCAGTGCGTGTGAATTTTTCTCTTTGAAGGTTGGGTTGAAACAGGGATGTGTCATGTCTCCATGGTTGTTCAATCTGTACATGGATAGGGTAATAAAAGGGATACAAGGTAGGGTAGTGGATGTTGGAGTGGCCCTGGTGAGAGAGGATAGTGTTTGGAAACTCCCTGTACTATTGTTTGCAGATGATACTGTGTTGTTGAGTGAAGACGAAGGGGAGCTGCAAGGCTTGGTGGATGAGTTTGAGAGAGTGTGTAAGAAACGGAATCTAAAGATGAATGTAGGGAAGAGTAAAGTGATGGTCTTTGAGGGAGGTGAAGTCAGTGAATGTACAGCGAAGTTGGATGGTGAGGAATTGGAAAATGTGAGTACGTTTAAGTACTTGGGTAGTGTGATGAGTAAAGATGCAGGTTTGGAGGGTGAAGTGCTTGAAAGGGTACAGCAGGGAAGAAAGGTTGCTGGTTCCTTGAAAGCAGTGATAAGAAACAGGGAAGTGAGCATGGAAGTGAAAAAGTTACAACATGACAGTATTGTGATACCAACTCTAACATATGGAAGTGAAGTTTGGGCGTTGTTGGAAAGACACAAGTCATGAGTGAGAGCAGTGGAAATGAGTTATTTAAGAGGAGCCTGTGGACTCTGTGGAGTCACATGGAGAGACAGGCTGACGAATGAGGATATAAAGGAGCGTTGTGGTGTGGATGTGGATGTGATAGGAAGCGTTATGAGGAACACACTGAGGTGGTTTGGCCATGTGGAGAGGATGGAGGGTGAAAGACTGACGAAGAGAGTGTATGTGAGTGAGGTGGAGGAGGGAAGAGGGAGGGGGAGGCCGAGGATGAGATGGAGGGATGGGGTGGAGAGGTATTTGAGAGAGGGGGGTGTGAGTTGGAAGCGGGGCAGTGAAATGGCGGAGGACTGGGCGACGTGGAGGCGATTTGTTTATGGCCACCCCAAACGGGATTGAGGCGTCTGGCAATAGATAGATAGATAGATGTTCAGTTGAGAAGTGGTGCGATATTATTGTCTGCAGCTGTGGATGTAGAATAAGTCGCTGAAGAAGAGTCGTTGGGAAAGCTCTTAAGCCATCAAAATACCACCTCATGTCAGCGGTGTTGTGGCACCGTACAACTGCCACTCCGTATTGTGGTAAGGACCATAACAATACCTGGCAGTTTTGTCCACCGCCACTACAGCACGCCATGTTGGATGGTCCACACATCACAGTGGTTGTTATTTACATGATGGGTTTGTGGCGCCTCGGAAGTGGACTGAGGCTGGACACTTGCATAGTGAATGTATGGTAAGTATGAATGAGACTGCCGGCCAGTGTTGTGGTAAAGGAATAAATGTCTTTGTCGTTTCACTTCTGACTAAAATATTTGGAGGTTAATTAATGTGAAGCCACTTTCATTACACCTTCTAACTGTACAAGGGACCGAGGCGAGGCTACCGTAGTGTAGTTAAATTTAACCCCTTCACTCCGATGACTAATCACATTACCACTTGACTCTTATTCAACGATTTTATACAGTTCTGGTACTGGGGGAGTTGTTGAAGGCTGTATCTGACCCCTCAATGTGAGGCCTTTCCTATGCGGGATAAAAATCGTCTGAAGGTACCAAAACAAATCGAAACATACGTCGTGGGGGTGAAGGAGTTAAGGTATAATGACCAGACTACTTCCATTTCGTGGCAGTACATAACATAAAACTCCCCAGCCAATTAATGTGAATGGAATCCATGCGCCTGCCTGGGTCCTCACTGACTGGCCTGTCCAACCACTGACCACCAGACACCCACTGCCCTCGGTACCATTCCTTCCCAGACAACATATTTACATTTCCACCACACAATACACTTGCCTTGTCTTTACACACAGATTTTATGCACCAACCTGAAATATGGCGGACAAAGCAGTATTTGTCAGCGAGGCGGACCCCATGTGTCACGTTCTCGACCTCTAAACTTGTTTCATTTAAATCAAACCACTTTTTGTTTTCTTGTTCGACTCTGTGTAGTACTTCTCCCTGCCACACACCTTCACATGTCACCATTTCATCCCCAACAATAAAGAGTACATGCATGACTGTAGCTGTTATGACCCGTGTGATGATAGTAATGGAATTATTTTATGATATGCTGACAAGTCTTGCGAAAGATTAGTTGCTGTATTAACATCAGCAACAAACGTTATGGGAACGTGTCATATCCAATCCAGGGATCGAACTAGCGTCTTTACAGACAGCAGACCACGTCTCTAATCACGTAACCACCAGCTTCCTGTGCCAGAACGATGCTGTCACTGTTGCACAGAGATGATACAGCCAGTTACCATCTCATTCGAGCTTCGTATTACACTTATCTTACCAAGAGATATGTACTGCTTAATCACTTAATTATCTGTGATTACTTACACACACACACACACACACACACACACCTCAGGTGATAGTAATCTGTTCATATTTTTTCCCCACACTGTAGCAGTGTGGTGCAATCAGATGCTGTCTCCTCGTCTTGCCTTAATCCAGGGTAAAGGATTATTTCATTCCTTCCGTCTGCAAACCTTGGCTGTTCTCTTAAGTAATTGGTAGGTGTAGGAGAGAGGCAAGGGAGAGGGTGGAGTGGGTAATGGGAAGGCTTGGGGAGGGGGTTAAAGAAGGAGGACTGGGTAGGGGAAGGGGAGGAGACAGGGTAGATGATGACGGTAAGGGGAAGGATTGGGGAAGAAAGAGGGATAGAGGAAGGGAAGGCGAGAGGGTGGATGGCGAAGGTAGGGGAAGGTTTGGGGAAGGGGGGTAAAAAAAGGAAGGCGGAGTTGGGAAACGGGAAGAGAAGGAGATGGGAAAGGGAGGGGTTTGAGGGTAATGGGAATGGTTAGGGGAGGGGGTTGGGAGGAGGCGGGGTAGAGAAGAGGAAGGATGGTCAGGGTAAGTGGAAAGGTTGGGAAAAGTAGGGTAAGAGAGGAGGACAGGTTAGGTGAAGAGGAGAGGAAAGGGAAAAGTAGTTAAACATAGGCAGGAAGGAACGTAAGAGAATAAGGGGAGAGGGGGTGGGGAGGGGATGCGGATAGTGGGGAGGGGGAGGAGAAACAGGGAGGGGCTAGAGGTACGGGTAGAGGGGCAAGTGAGCATTGCCTTATATAATGAACGAAACAGACGAAAAATTGTGGGAAGTGATCGAGGTCTCTGTGCGGAAAATATATGGATTTTT
>NC_137067.1:16747430-16754930 GCF_032717465.1 Coenobita brevimanus | reverse complement strand
CGAAAAAAAAAAAAAAAAAAACTATGAGGAAGCTGGGGCCTCTCCTAAGCCGAATAAATTTTTTAAGTGAAAGCAAGAGCAGTACTATAAATACTTCCTCGTCTTACTGGGGAATTGTCAGACAAAAGCTATATAAATCCTTGCCTAAGCTGAGGACTAAAATCGTCAGGTGATTGCAAAAGTAACACACACACACACACACACACACACACACGAGACATCTTGTGGCAGCAAAGGTTAATGTTAATGTCCCAGTGATCAGACAACCCCAACCTGAACCTCGCTTGGCATCGTTTCTCGTACACATTTTTGCCTCTTCCACGCCACCAGCAACTTAGCGTCGTAGAATTTTTATTTAATGCAATGATGTCCCTGTTGCTGTAGTCTTGTCCACAGATGCTTTTATGTGTGTGAGAAAAAAGAAAATGACATGCAGGTGTCTTTCTGCTTTTCCATATTTACCATTGACTAATTGAGTAGCTAATGAGAGAAAGTGTTTTTGTGGCCATACCAGACAAAAATGGCGCACTGGAAGTGATAAGCATAGAACTTTAAGTGTGGTGAGTCAAATGGGGAAAGACGAAACACAGATAGCTATGTGGCAATGGAGCAGTATGGCTTTCGAAGGAGCAAAGGCACTAGAAATGTTATTTTTGCATTGCGAATGTTGACAGAAAGATCTCTGGGAGTACAGAAGGATTTATACTTGTATTCTGTGGATTTTGAAAAGGCCTTTGACACCGTGAGGCATAAAGAGATGGTGAGAATGTTGCGAATGGTTGGGGTACATAATAAGGATATAAGAATCATTGTAAACCTGTACTGGAATAAAAAAAGCTGCTGTTAGAGTCGGAGAGGAGAAGACGGAGTGGGTGACTATAAAAAGAGGAGTACGACAGAGATGTGTTCTGTCGCCAGACTTGTTTTCTTTATACGGACAAGTTGTAATGGACGAACTGAAGGATTTGGAAGGGGTCAAGGTTGGTGGTAAGAATATTAATAATCTGAGGTATGCTGATGACACGGTACTGGTAGCGGATTCGGAAGAGAAACTGCAAGAACTGGTGGATAGATTAGTGGAAGCATGTCAACAGAAAGGGATGAAGATTAACATCAGGAAAACAAAGGCAATGGTACTAACAACACGGAGAGAAGGGATAAATATCCAACTTAATATCCACGGAAGCTATATAGAGCAGGTGAGAAGTTTCAATTTTTGGGTGCTGTTATATCACATGACGGAGGAAGCGAGAAGGAAGTTGTAAAATGAATTGGTATTACTAAAGGAGCTTTCGGACGAATGAGAAAAATTTTAACTAACATAACTATGAGGACACGAATAAGAGTGTTGAAATGTTCTGTCTGGTCAACGCTATTATACGGGTGCGAAACGTGGACAGTAAAGAAGAAAATGAGAGAGAGATTACAAGCAGCTGAGGTATATTTTTGAGAAGAATGATGCGAATATCATGGATGGAAAAAGTAACAAATGAAGTAGTTCTGTGTAGGGCAGGAGTGGAAAGAGAAATGATGAAGACTATAAGGAAAAGACAGATGGAATTTTTGGACATGTTGTAAGAGTAAAAGAACCTGAAAATGACTGTTTACTTGGAAGAATAGAGGGAAGAAGAGCAAGAGGAAGACAACGATTAAAGTATATGGATTCTATAAGAAGTGATTTACAAGAAAGAATCAGCAGTGTGGAGTTAATCAGGATAGCTGAGGATAGAGGAAGATGGCGCTCCATGGCCGCTAACGTCACATGACCGGCACTTTGGCAAAGGTAAAGGTAAAGGTAATGGAGTAGTTGCTTTAGTTAAAACCTACTTTACGACAAACAGCCTCGGAGAGACCAATAACTCTGTTGCTTTCCTTTGTTGTGTTATGTATTCCTTTTGTACATACTGTAATGGTTATAATTATTATACATTTAGCACCTAAGTACATTTTTCTACCTCAAAATACTCTTATGATAATGGACAAGGTCACCTCTTACTGAAGGGTTAATGTACCATATTCATGCCCGACGAACCTAACCACGCACACTACCAAATAAGTTCCACCATCAGTTCGTTTGTACCCTGTTTCATCCTGCTCACGAATATCCTGTCGGGTGTTGTGACGCAGCCAGGAACTCTTGGAGCCTTGTTCTCCTGGGGGTAGGAGGCTGGCTTGTACCTAATTCTTAGCAGTTTATTTTGTATATTACACCTTGGTATTCTGTACAGTGATATCATCGTTGTCTTTTTATAACGACGTGGTTTGCATGGATAACATACAAGAGAGGAATAACCCTAAATGAAAACAAAACTTATAAAAAAAGAGGCGCCATGGAGCCATGATATCCCACAAGAATACTTTTTTTTAATGAGACGCCTGGAAGTCTGGTAGTCTAAGAGTTCCAGTCGGTGTGAGGATCCTGTGGTAACACACGTTCGATGATCCAAGAAAAGTTTGGAAGTTTTACGAAAATGTAATGCCTACCGGGGCAAGGACCAACCACCTGCCCGTAAATGTTCGGAACCATGGAGGCCAAGCCTGGGGCCGTGACGCCTTGAAGGAAGTTGTTATACAGAGTATTTAGGGGTTCATTTGACAATAGAATGGTAATACAGACGTCTAATTGGAAGGGAACAGATTAATGGTTTGTTAACAAAAGGGTAGGTGAATATACATCATAAAAACATTGATAATATCGCAACTTAATTCATTCTTGTACACTAAGTGTTGCATCTGGAAATAAACAATTTGAATTCGGCTGTTAGGTGTAGGTTATTATATACATGTGATGAAATGGTGAATGAGTGCAAATGTGTGGGTCACGTGGGGATGATCTGAATGTACAGTATGTGTGAATAACAAGTGTTGCCTGAGATCATTGTATAGGTTAGTGTGTGTGTTATGCTTACAATTCATAATTGGTGTGTTGCCTTTTTCTGGGATATAAGATAGTCAGGGACAGAATACTGTTGTGATAATCCTGCTGATGTGTTAGATTGAGAGGAGGAACCCCAGACTGATCTCAAGCTTCGTGATGTGGAGAGAGCTGTCTATCTGATGGTCTGTCTGAAGGATTATTCTTTGTATGCAGCATGTGTTAGGAGTGTAATGGTGTATGGTAGTGAGACCTGGGCAGTGAAGGAGGAGGATATTCGTCGGCTCTGACGTACAGAAATGACAATGATTAGGTGGATGTGTAGTGCATCCCTGCGTCCAAGGTCTTGGGGGGGCTGGGTTTACGATGGAAGAGTTGAGAGGTAGGATGGGACTGGAGTGTATTGGTGTTGTGATGAGGAGAGGTAGATTGAGGTGGTTTGGACATGTGGAGAGGATGGGGGATGATAATTGGGTGATGAAGGTGAGAAGTGTTAATATTGGGGGTGGCGTTGTGAGGGGTAGACCGAGAAAGGCATGGGACGAGGTCATTAGGTGTGACCTCAGGGTTAAGGGACTGAACAGGGAGGCTGCAATGGATCGTGCAGCATGGAGAGCCGCCATTAGGTGACCAAGGCCGACGCATGCAAGCATGTTGGAGCCTTTCAAAATGAAACGAACGCGAAGGTGAATATATTATTGCAGTCCAGGCAGATTGACTACCTTTGTCAGTCCTTAGTTGTGGACCTAACCTAATAGCTTATTCTTGGTGAGAACACCGCAACTTTTCTGAGGAAATTACGCCGGGGTGATCTGCCATGTGGTTCCCGAATGCCCAGGCCTTCATTTTCACTGCCAGACTCACTGGAGGATGACGAGCATGAATCACTAGACGAGCTGCTAATCCGAGTATGTTTGATCAAAGCAGGAACGACTAATACCCACCAGGTGTGGTGGTAGAAGATAAGTAAGGAAGCTGGACTGCGCTAGCCGTCCTCTGGTTGACAGAGTGAGCGATATGAGGGCTGAAGGAGGAAGGAGGACATATGGAAATCTGGAAATGATAAGCTACACCCAGAGTGAGTCGGGGTCGTTCACATACCCGTATTTCTCCCTCAGTGTTCGGGTCTTGAGGTGTAGCATCCTGCGTCCCTGCTATATTTTCCACTGTCTGAGACTGACTGTCTTTTTGTGAATATAGTATACAGCACCGTGCCCGTAGCAATTAGCTATAGCTGCCGAGCGAGGGTGAGGCTGCCTGGATGGCCACAATAACCTCCCGTAGAATGGATGAGCAGCGTCGAGGATGTGTTGTGTATACATACAATGAGTCAATAGTGCGTTACCCCCATCCCCCAACCCCTTTAAAAAATAATCGTAGTATAAACTTAAGAAACGGTCAAGTAAGCTTCATCACCGTTTTCTTTTTCTTTTTTCTTTTGAAGCAGTGGAACTGTAAGTAATTTTTTCCTTGATTTACTGTTGTATAGGAAGCAAATATATATTTACAATTTAACAGTTATCCTTAACGATCCTGCTGTAGTCTGTGGAAACTGGTAAATCGGCTACATACGGGTTGCAATGGGTAATATGGACCATTTTCTGTGATATACTATGGGCTTGAGAACAGAAATGATGAGCCGCAAAACATCTTATCATCCGTCTAAGGGCAAGTGGCAAATCAGGTTTATAGGTAGTATTGTTCACCTGAGAGAGAGAGAGAGAGAAAAAAAAAAAACAGATAAAAAGTGACTTACAATAGGGACTGCCTGTAATAAATCGGCCGAGTGAGGTGTGTGTGAGAGAGGGTTGTGGATGGAAGAAGAGTGTGCGCCAAAAATGTGACGAAAACTGCCTGATGAATGGAGGGGAAGAGCGGCGTGGAATATGTTTGAGCATATAAGGCGCGTGGGGGCGGAGAGGAGTGAGCTGTTGGGGCCGAGGAGAAAGTAAGGAAGAAGCAGTATATACCTTAGGCATTATTGAGGGCATCGCAGGGGGGGGGGAGACGAGCATCATTAGAGGAATAATGAGTTCCACGCAGCTTGACACAGCACACATTTTAAGGGAGAATTGCTTATCCAGTGTGTGTGTGTGTGTGTGTGTGTGTGTGTGTGTGTGTGTGTGTGTGTGTTTTAATAAGTATACTTTTTTTCAGAGATGGCATGCATTTTTTATTTGGCGAGAGGAGCGCGGTAGTTCAGTGGTAGGGTGTCGGGCTCGTAATCGTGAAGTTGCTAGTTCACGCCCCGCCCGGTGGCCGCTGTGCTGGGAGATGTAGCACTCTCCTGTAACCCTGGCGGGGGTCTAGCTCTGGGATCAATCACTTTTTTATCTGGCGGTTTTTTAATGTTTACAGTAATTTCTTTCATAGTAAAGTTGTTCTGTTTAGGCTTTACATATATTTATTTTCAAAGTAAGCAGAATATTTTTTATAAAGTTACCATAATCATGCTTTGAAATTTGACATTGTTATATTTCAAAGCTGGCACTCATTATATCAAAGTAGTTATATTTGTCTGATGGTCGCAGATCGGTTTCTAAGAACTGGTCGAGTATATTTGTAAGATACCAGGCTTTATTTCATATTCGTCAGATTTTTCACTTCCTACCAAAGACAATCGAGGATAGAGCTGCACTTTGTGTTGGCCAAGAAGTACAGTACACAGTAAAGCCTCCCTGTGTGAGTAACGCTTAACAAACCTTAACTTCAAACCTTGACAACAGAAGTGTATATTAAACATCGACGTCAGTGATAATTCGTAATAAGTTAAGTGTGAGGTGCCGCGAATAATGTAGCTCCACTTAAAATCAGGTCACTATTACGGTAAGCACAGTGAGAGTTAATTGGCAGGCAAGTGGACTAAAGAATGAATGTGAACGGGCGGGAAGGAGAGGGGATGTCTGGACACAGTTTGGGGATGTTGATGATGCACTCTGAGATTTTTAAGCAACTAGTTTGACTTCGGAGTCGCACATTTAGGAAATTATATATGTACAAAGTTTAATAAATATCTTGCGGAAACGGTAAACCATCCACGACACGCTTTAGTCTAGTTAAGATTTTTGTTGTATTTTACAAAGCTGAAATAATCTCCGAACTAAACTGAAGATAGTTGTTTATTCTCTGATTCGTTCAAGCCTGATTCCTGGTCGCTGTGGGTCGAGTCGGGTGGCAGGGGATGGTGTTCATTCATCTCAGTTTAGTGACCTGCCAGTGTGGCAAGGGTCGGCCGGGGCCAGTGAAAGCTTTTCCAGAGGATAGCTGAAAACCATGTGTATTTGCCGGGCGTTGAAAAAGTCCAGCAAAGTTGCTTGCCATGTAAGGAAACCAGGCTTACGTCAGGACTGCAAGGGTCGCTACATCTCTTTACTCAGGTCACTCCAGCAATATGGTGGCATTCACAGGCTTGGAGGCACCACCCGACATAATGCACATCAGACCCTAGTATTACCCGCGACTTTAATTATCTTGGCATGGATTTTCCTTCATCTGTCCGTCCACAGACAAACAACAGCTGTTATGCATTTCGATCTGCCTTTGCAAAGAATTCATATGCCAGCCTTCGTTCCCTACAACTGTGTGTACAGTCACGCGTACTAATTTCTGCTCAGGGGTTACCCCTTCCTTCCCCCCTCTACCCTGGACAGAGGGAAGGGGGGAATCGCGAACAAGTCTACCCCGCGTTCTGCCCCCAACTCCCCCACCCTCCACCTCCAGCTGCCAGTTACTGATTAGACGCAAATTTTCTCATGTCCTGTAAACATGACTAAACTGTCGTCGCACACGCTTTCAACGGCCAAGATTTGGACTATATTTTTAAAATAAATTATTACCGTATTGAACTGCATTCTCAAATTGAAAATATTCACCATCATTGTAATCCAGTGTCGTCCGCTGCACAATTCTGGGTTCCAGTGCTTACCTTTTCACTTCCCCCAGCTGTCTGTCTCTCTCTCTCTGAATTTACTTTTCCAACTCACTCTTTCTTTATAAATTTATATCACTTTCTCTTTGCTTCTCTCCCCCTCTCCTCCTTCTCTCTCGTTCTTTGTCTAAGTCTTCCCCGCCTCTCCCCCCTCCCCTCCCCCCACCTTAGGGCTGATCAGCAGTCAATTATACCGTCACCGCTCCTTCGTATATCGTGTGCAGGCAACATTTATCACACACACTTAGGTCAGATGTATGGAAAGCTATATATATATATATATATATATATATATATATATATATATATATATATATATATATATATATATATATATATATGAAGTGGAACGGTCACTCTATAATAAAAATTACGAATATTGGTCTGGTGTTCTCTATTTGAACTTGGCACATAATGAGAAATACAATTATATATATATATATATATATATATATATATATATATATATATATATATATATATATATATATATATATATATATAATTGTGGGGGAGTTGGGGGCAGAAGGCGGGGTAGACTTGTTCGCGATTCCCCCCTTCCCTCTGTCCAGGGTAGAGGGGGGAAGGAAGGGGTAACCCCTGAGCAGAAATTAGTACTCGTGACTATACCAGCGAACGTGATAACAATATTTATAACGTGTTAAACTTTTGTTCCTGTCTCCTGTCTTGTACATAT
>NC_137067.1:16624930-16742430 GCF_032717465.1 Coenobita brevimanus | reverse complement strand
ACCACCAGCACCAGCACCACCACCACCACCACCACAACCACCACTGGACGTAACACACTGGCCCAATTTATTTTCAGCACCAAAACCATTTCTCTCAAGTGACTTTTTTTTTTTTTTTTTTTTTTTTTTGCCTCATGCCCTAGTCAGTTGGAAACCCTGGACATCACCCTGAAGTAAGCTGTAGTGCCGTGCTTGTAAAATTTACTGAGCTTACCTGCTATTACATCGTGTGTTTATACTTTTATCTTCCCTAAAATTACTGCCAAAGCTTCACAACCAAGCAGGAGTGAATAACATTAAATATCTTGCGCAAGATGAACCTTTTTTTTTTTTTTATGTTATATAGAGATGTGTTCATCGTAAAAAATGATTTAGCCTTTCAACTCGAGCCTGTAATTTAGTTTTACACCTACTATAGTCCGACGATTTACTTCAACTAGGAAGGACATCTAAAGGTGATGAAATTAACGACGGCTCTAACTTAACCTCAGTAGTTAATGTCCCCTAAGCTGAGTAAAAAAAAAAGTGGAGGTGATAATAATAGAAATATAAACATCATCGGGTTGAACAGGTTATGATTTAATAATATTCTATCTGGACTAACAAGAAAAGGATGGGAACTGTATATTGTTTTCACTTTAACTTGGGCTAAAACCGCCGTGTCGACATCTTGAAAGCTGAGTTGTAGCAATGCATGAACACAAGAAAATATTGCAAGTCACGAAGAGGTGCTGTGGAAAGTATGTAGGCTACAGCTGTAGCACTGCCTTGTTGTTATTGAGCTACGTGAAATAAGCTGCAAATTGACAAAATTCCAGGCCAGGTTAAACTGAAAAGAGTATAGCTCCTGAAACAAAGAGACACCAAGTGAAAAATGGAAGAGTATCGTTTGGTAGTAAGACTTTCTTTGAAAATGGCTGCTGATGATTGTAATAGATGAAGGGGTTTGGTAATGGGCGAGAGGTTTTCAGTGGTACAGGTTTGCATGGCTGGATATTGGCAAAGCCTCACACAAAAACTGGTTTGTGTGAGTGGAACATGTAAATACCTGGATGCATATAACCCCTTCACTACCACAGCTGCATCTTAAGCTGATAACATCATCCCGTGCTGCCAACACTGACATATTTATACACCGTAGCTTTCTGACTGGGGTCAGTGCAAATGTTTCTGACCTCTTATGTACGACAGAGAGAGAGAGAGAGAGAGAGAGAGAGAGAGGTGAAAGACATTTTCACAGCACACTGGCTAAAAGATTGGATAAACCAATCACGCGAGAGGCCAATAATTAGGAGATAATTTTAAAATCGAGGTTTGGATGAGGGACTGTAGGAGAACTGGAAATGTGAGTCGCAGAGTGGGAATGTGGTACAGAGAAGAAATCTAAAGAGGCTGCCAGGCCAGAATTATAACTAAATGGATGTAAGAAAAAGAAGAAGGTTTAGATACACGCCTGTTGACCATAAGTGGGTCATTAAGGCTTTATAGGTATAAGAGAGCAAATATAATGGGCAAATTTTGTGTATTTTACTGTGGATTTACTGTAACTCTGAAAACAGAAGACACAGAAATAAATCGTGTTTATAAATGGAAAGTACTGTATTGTGTTAAGGATATACATTTAATACAAGCTTTGGCAAGTTAGCGAGAACTACACAACAATCATCATCATCATCACATCATCATCATCATCATCATCGTCGTCGTCGTTGCTTTCCATATCATCTACATCATCATCAGTCATACTCATAATAAAAATTCAGCACATGACCGAGGCAGCAAAATCACGAAATGAGATGACTCCACAGCGAAAAAAATATGACACGCTAACAGCACATCCATGTACGTCCCACACCAAGACCCAAAAAAACTGACTTTACACATGATGGCGCAGGCAATTTACACTACGGGTATGCAAAGAGGTGGCGTGAATAAAAGGAAAATATAAGTGAAAAGCTGAGGATATCAGCGTTATAAGCGACTGGTTTGTGGAGAGTACAAGTGAATTATAATCTTGGCTCATAAGTTTATATATGTATCAGATCTGGGCATGGAATACACAGTCAACTTTTGAGACTCAGTTGTACTCCTGTGCCTAACAGATGGCGCAAACATCCACGAAATACCGTATAAACACTTGGGCACTAATATACACCGGCCGTGAAAAATGTATGCCAGTGTGTCTGATTCAGGACTGGTGTGGCGGTATTAGTGGGGAATGTGACATGGGATCTCTGTAGGAATTGTGGATGGTCTGTTAATTCTTTCTTTTTCTGCTGTCTTTCCTTCCTTCATTCGTTCCTCTTCCTTCTGCCTGTGGGTGACTCTACACTGAGTGACAAGCCAGATGGTTTCCTGTACACTAGGAAACCATTTACTTCGCTGGGTGGTAACCATATAACCAAATTTTGGCGCCTGGTGGCTTAGTGGGTAATTACTGCGCTCCAATCGGATTGAGCCGGTAAAGGTTTATATCCAACTGGTGGTTGGGGTTGATTGCTCATGTAATGGCACTCAGGGATGAGTGAGGCTGGTCACCCTGATCTTAAATGTCGGGACCAACTGCCTAGCCACGGGCTCCTACGTTCCTCATGGGGCAATGTAGGATTGGATGATGGATGGATGGATGGATTTTCTTTCTTTCATTTTTTTTTGCGAAACACAAGCTGTTCCATTTCCCACCTGGAATCGAACTTGCTTCCTTTCGAACGGTAGGCCAACATTCTTCCACTTGAGAATTAGGTAAGGACCACACCAGAGTAAAGCATGGACTGAGGCAGAGTGAAGACTGAGATGAGGCTGGGTGAGGCAGTGAGGCGCCCAGGAACAAGGGACATGGAAATAATCTGCACATTTCTCACCTCCTTCTTAGAACAACAAGAAAAGTAAATAGTTAAGAAGAGAATGCGATAACTGTCTGTTCGTAACTTGAGAATTGTTTTAGAGACAGAAGACACGGCATGATGTGCACTGTTCTTTCCTTAACCTTTCTGCAATATTACTGTACGTTACGTCGAAGGACTGGCGTCAAGTTTGTGGATCAGTGTTGTCATCAGTAATGGGCCATAGTCCTGATGGCTGTGGAAATTTTGCAGCTCCTTCTCAATATTTTTTTTTTTTTTAGAATACTCATTAATGTTCACTTATTACTGATACAAGCTACACTGATGTTACGATCTATTCCTCCGTTACTGTTATTCATATATTTCATATATAATTAGATGATACAGTTTAGTATAATAAGATTTCTATTGTTTCAGGTAAGTAGCGGTGCAGTGGCTGGTGTTGGTATGTGAGTACCAGCTTTTTCCAGCCAATAGTTTGTTGACATTTAAAGGCTGATTAGCCATTTTGATTTTTTCGTCACTTTACATCCATTATTTATAATTACAGTAGTCTTTTTTTTTAAGTATAATTTTCTCATAAGGGTTTCCCCTGTATACCTACATCCAAGCTTACGAAAACAAAAAGGGTGCGTTGTTTTGTTGGATGTGTTTGTCCATATCTGTATGTTACCCGTATATTGAAACAGTGTTGATCCGATTTTAACCAGACTTGGAGGAAATGCTGAGGGCCAGCCGAGAAGTTGACTTTTTTTTTTTTTTTTTAACATGTTAAAATGTGAAATTCTTTGTTCTACACATACCTGCTGTTTATCTGATGTAACTTCTCAGTCCGCACTCTTCCATATCTTTCCTACGTAACTCCTGTATTCCCTACTCACCCATACTCTTATACAGGTATAGACCTAAGTTTTGATCGGATACCCACCCTCCCCCCAACACAAACCCATGGACCAGTAATGTCTGTCACCTTCTCTTGTCTTCCTTCTTGTCTCACTACAAACACATCCTCACTTTGATCCTAATTTGAGGTTTGCTTCACCGTTGAGTGAATGGGCTGAGTATTCACTTACCCTGGCTTAATATGCTGAAGTAAGGGGAGGGGGATACTGATTTTTACTTTCTACAGGACACCATTAAACCTTTTTTCTAGTCTTCAGGCTCTCATCTCTGTGTCTGATAGTCTTGACGTGCTATCCTGGTCTAACTCTCCTCTGTCTCTGATAATCTACATTTGTCATGTCTAGTCTAACTCTTCCTTATGTCTCTGGCAGTCTTTACATTTGTCATGGCTAGTCTAACTCTTCCTTATGTCTCTGGCAGTCTTTACATTTGTCATGGCTAGTCTGTTTCTCTCTCGTCTTCAGAGGATGATTTTTTTTTTTTTATCGCACACGAACATCAGCCGTTTCTGGTGCCTTTAATCTCGAGTTCGTAAGAAGTCGGCTACGTGGCAATACTCATAAACGAATGAATCTTGATTTATTTTTAATTTCATAGCCAGAAACCTACGTTAATGTTTATTTATACGGTAATGAGAGGCATTTTCATTTAACTAGTACAACATAACGGTAATGAAGTTTCACCTGAAGACAGAGACAATAACGGGACATTACCATTTCTTGCTTGCCAGAACTGTTTTCTTAAGCAAAGATTTAAACTGAAGGTTAATCAGTAAATTACTGCTAATGTAAAGGCCGCAGGCGATTCCCGTACAACCAAGAGTTCTTAAAATTGTTTCAGAGAAGATGGGTGACATTTATTACATATCTAAAATATGTCGGTATTAAGTTCAATTCAGAAATAACAAGTAAAAAACGAACTGGGTATTATCAGTCACTATAATAGCAGTAAAATAACTCAGCGCCACAGCCGGATAGGGAAAAAATACATCATTCCAGTCTTACAGTACACCTTTACAAAGAACTGAATGTGCTTCACAGCCATGGACGGCAATACTGATTAATACATAGGCTGTACAGAGGATCGGCATCGTCAGCATATCACTGTGTTTTCTGTGTGAAATGTGGTTTGCCTTATGACGCTGATCAGTCTGCACGAGCCCTTGCTGTCTCTCTGGAGAAACATTTAACCTGGCATGGTCTCTTGGCACCTCGTCCTGCATCTTTTATTAATGGATGTAGCTTGGCTATGTTCATCAGAGCCAGGTAGTCACTACAGCCAGACCCTCATTATGGCAGGTGACTCCTGCCTCATAATTATAAAGTATTGTACACACCAAAGGAAGTACTTGAACAACTGGGTAGGATGTAGGCTGTTTCTGTATGAACACTATGGGCTTTGCTCCCTTGGCAAGATTGGTAATTTTTATTGTGGATGTATCCCTAAAAAAATCCGTAATAGTATATGGAGTTTGTCCTTACGGTGCTTACAACTCATACCATCATAGTTTTCTCTACATTGCTGTTTAAAGGGCAGTTTTCATATGATTCACTTGTCGTCATTATTAATTATTATAATGTAAGTGTCAGCAGCCTGTTTTTACCGGGTGTACAAGGTTCTGGACACAGTAGAATCCTCCTGTTATTGGTCCATTGCATCTCATGGGCCAATCCTTCTCACTGCAGGTGGTCCCGTTATCATACCAGGAACCATCTCTTATTAAGTTCGTAGTGCGCTCGACATCGCGTCTACTGGGTCACTGCTTATAAAATAATATCTTGAGAGGCTCTTCAGCCGGTTCTGTGGCCTTTGACTCTTGTCCTGAACCAATTTCACACGGTGAAGGCGGCTTTACCTTTGAGTGGAATATTTTAATGTCAAACTGGTGGGTATGGTAGACAGTGGGGGTCTGTGTAAATGATAGCACGGCATCATGGTTTGTTGGTTGTAAGAATGCAACCCCCTGTTGGCAGACATCCAACTAATTTGACCTTTTATGATGTACAGTCATTTTGTTCACTAATGCATCATCTTTTGAGTACTAATTTTCTAAATAGCAATAATTTTTTCCTGTGTAAAAAAAAAACAAGCTTTAACTCTGAGTGCTTGTTTTCCTACCTCATCATACTGATCTGCATCACCTTTTATTTCCTTCTTGCAGTTTGTTTTTTTCTGCAACATGATGCTGTGCTTACTGCAGTTTGATTTTGTTCAGCCAAGTGTTTTAGTTTACTAAATATTCCACCACCTCGACTTGTTCCCACATTCTGATGGCCAACATTTCAACACTGAAAGAGGCTTGGTGGCCCATGCATGACTCATTGACAATATGCGTCAGGGATGAAGATGACAGACATGTAGGAAGTGTGAAGCAGGAATAACGCAGTTTTAGAACCTTCAGCTCTGACTGACTTCTCTTTCTTTTTCGTCTCACCATATTTACCAGTTTGCTTGAACCATTTCACACGGTGGCGTCATTGTAATTTAAACAAGGCTGCTATCACACAGATTTTATTCAACTCAGGAAGTATTTCTGTAGTAGTGAAGGGACAAAAGATGGCTGTATCTAACCCTTCCACATCGAAAAGTATCCCAGAAAACAATATCACCGTCTGGCAGTACCAAGAATAAACTAAAACGAGAGTTTATCAGAGTGAAGTGGTTAATTAAAACTCTCTCTCTCTCTCTCTCTCTCTCTCTCTCTCTCTCTCTCTCTCTCTCTCTCTCTCTCAAACACTTTAAAAACAAACTACTGTACACTGATTAATAATGTACTGTATATAAGCAAATTCGACAAAATTTAATGACTTTCGATTTTTTTTTTTTTAATAACAACACAGAGGAAAGAAAACCAAATGAATAAAAAATAATAATCACTTAAAAGAACAGTTTATCATAATTATTAGTAAAATTCATTTTTAATTCTTTTATAAAATGTGGTATAAAGCGGTGGTTGCGTATCGCATTGTGAGTGAATGTGTTGATGTTTTCTTTGTCAGTCACGCTGCTAGAAATCCTAAGCCCACGAGACCACGGCCCCAAGACCTGATAGGAACCCAAACAGTGAGGTGAACCAGGAGGAGGGAGTGGGGTCATCAAGCCTTCAAAACCCGTTCGGACAAGAATTTCACATCTGATCCACAGTTATTGCTGTTCACACATGAGTGACAAGACGTTTCGGCTTCACATGTAGGCCTACTTTCTGTCTCGTCCTTACGTCATCTTGCAGCTTACTTCCTGCAGCTCAGTGGTAGTGTGAGAAAATAATATGGCTTTATATCATTTCCAAAGTATTTCCTCATGAGTATCATCATATTATAATGTTAATCTATTGTTAGAGCACACCATGGAAGAAGAAGAGGTGGTCATTTTTTGCCAAGTTAAAGTGGACAGAGTATATTAACCACTGTTTCTGTCACAAGTCTAATCGCATGCAGAACGCATGTTTTGGATTATATATATATATATATATATATATATATATATATATATATATATATATATATATATATATATATATAATGTACGCTTTATCCATTAGTGAATTTACTACTCAATAGCTGACCCATAGGCAAGGAGAGGCCTCCGTTGAGCTGGGTGATGTAGTCTGGTGAAAGTAACAATATAATTATACAGCATTTATATACTGGTAGTGGTTAGAGGACTGGACAGCATTACGTTAACTTTAATGGAGCGCGGCCAATCGTAAGCTGCCTAAAACCGTATGGGATTGCCAATAAAAATCAGTAAAAATCAATAAATAAACACAAATATTCTCCCGACATCATCAGGGAATTACTGGGTTTTTATCCCTTAGACGAATAAGGGCCATACTTAGCCAGAATTAAATCGACTGGTGGTGACGTGACTTAAATATTAAAATTTGTCGTCGTTAGTGCATTAATGGAGTCTTTCCCAGCATTAGATAACCACTGATAGTCTGAATAAAAACGTATAGCAGTAGGAAATATAAACAACTTGGGGATCCATGGTTGCTGGAGGATTAACAGAAAAGAGACAGAGGCAAGATATAAAATGAAACAAGTACCGTAATATCAGTGTCAAGGTAGTAAGGAGACTAGTGGAGTGGTAGGGTTGAAGAGCGTAGCGGGAGTGAGGGACAGCCACATGAACCAACGATACAGCAAGACAAAGAAATACAGGTGCCAGAAATAGAGACAGGTAAAAAACAAAAGCTAAACAGTATAATAATAAAACTGTAGTACAAAATACAACATCCTCGTCCACCAGTTGGTCTAAGGTCTAGATATTTGACTTTGCCTTATGACCTTGACCTTCGACATGACTCAAAATCGAATTACAGTAGCTGCTTCATTCTTATCGAAGCATCGTTTGGCAAGCACGAGTGTAATAAAGCAAGGCAGAAGTTGACTGGTTGTACAGGTTATGTCATTAGGGTTATAACGGGTATCAGGCCTACTCTCATTATCTGAATTACATCTCGATACTCAGTCGCTCTGCTGGCTTATTATTTCGGTGGAATGTAGTTCAGGCAAAAATGATGTTGCCTGTCTATGTTTGTTTTTACTACCAACAGACTACTTATTTCATTAGGAAGTACTTAACTGATATATTTGTGTAAGGAAGAACCTCTGGCTGTGGTGGTTCTGATGTGTCCTGCTAAATTATTTCGAATGGGTTTGAAATGTTGTTGCCACTAACTTCGTCAGTCCAGTGACATCCTCCTTATTTAATTACCATTACTGTCAGACAATTTTGCCCATTTAGGACGAGATTTGTAAGGAAAGGGTTATTAAAGACTTTGTAATCCGTTCTGACACCAGACGTCTCTCCTCAGCTGATTATACTTTAATAGTTGATTAGCAGAATAATAATAGCCTCCAGGGTAGAGAGGTTACGAAGGTAATAATCATATATACTGTCATCATCTGAAGTATACTGAGGCACTAAGCAACTTACTACCTTACCATCTTAGGAGAATGTGATTCTCGCGTTGATTCCTTAGGCTTTTGCCTCCACGAAATGATACTAGCATCTTGGAAAGTAGTGCAGGTTCTCAGGAGCCTTACTAACTAAGCATTTTTCAAGCACAGTGACGCCTACTTCATTAACTTCTGACTGTTATACCAGCTGTTTCAATCACAGAGATTGTAATTGGCACCGGACGTACTGTTATTATCTGTATTACGCTTCGGCATTCAGAGGCGCTCTAGTAACTTTTCATCTAAATGGAATGTGCCTCATTGTAAAAACGTCAGGTGGAATAATTTTGTTTAAAGTTATGAGTGATAATTATGGACCTCTCATTATAAAAAACATTTTAGAAGGATTGATTTTGTGTGTTTTCCATTATGCATAATCCTGGAATACTAACAACAAAAGGAAAAGCCTTTGTTGAACTGTCTACTCCATCAAGTTCGAAAAGTTTCCCTGAAGCTGAATACAACATGCTTTCTGTTGTAACGAAAATTTTAAAAAAATCATCCAGTAGAAAACAAAGCATTTTTCAGATTCTTAGGAGCTTTGCAAGGAAACCATTCTTGGCCAAAACTTCGCAAAGGAAGAAAAAAATCAAATGATTTGATACTGTTCCCAAAACTTGGGTGTCTGCAGTGTGATCGCGAGGGTGGCTGTATACCCGAGCTGCTTGTGTCAGTCCTTTGTTGTGGCGCTGTGAGTGTGGGTGGCAGCAGTTTCTTCAACATTTAGACTATTCTCGTCAGCTTGGAAAGCCCTTTAGCACCTTCTCCTTACCAATTTGTTAGCTTACTTCGGTATTTCCATATTTATTTTTAGATTTATTCGGTATTTTCTTTTACGCCAAAATATAATGAATCGACGGTTAAGAACCTGCAGAAGTCCCTCGAAAGTGCAGGCGAAAATTAATATGCGTTTACTTCGAGATACCTGGACAGATTAGCGTATGCCAGAAAGCAAGTAAATCATAGGCATTGGGGAAGGCAGAATAAAGGTGACACTTCCAGAGTTGACCAATTGTCTAAAGGAACGACTGGATCACCGAGCAACTCGAAAAGGGATAGGACTGTAGATATATGTGGTACGTTTTTTTTCTTTTTATGGAACTAATGCCAGTACAATCATACATAAAGAAATGTAAATTGAAAAATGAAGAATTTGCACGTGCTGCTTGTGACAGTCTTACAGTATGTGGGTGTGAATGGTGGTGAGTGTGGGACGTGAGTAGTTTGGTTAACACTTGGCTACATTGCTCAGCACTCACACACAGCTGCGCCACTTTATACACAGTTTTCCCTCCCTTATTTTATGCATTTTTTGTTTTTTTCGGGTGCACGTGTCGCATACCTGGATGAAA
This sequence comes from Coenobita brevimanus, assembly GCF_032717465.1. NCBI lineage: Eukaryota > Metazoa > Arthropoda > Malacostraca > Decapoda > Coenobitidae > Coenobita > Coenobita brevimanus. The sequence continues at coordinate 16,732,368 of NC_137067.1, read as the reverse complement.
AACAGAGCAGCGTCGAGAGTCGTGCTGTTTCCTGCAGTTTGAAATACACGATCAAGAACTTTGAAATACAGTAGTGTATGTCCAGTTTCAGTAACAGTATTGTTGAAGAAAGAACCTGTATTTTTACACAGGAAAAATCATCAGACAAATTACCAATATGCTGGGAATCGAACCCAGGACTCTCAGGTGAGAGCCAGGCAGCATACCACTACACCACGACCAGGTAAAATGTTAGGTACGTTGTCACAATCTTGTAACCAACATATTGGTAATTTCTCTGATGATTTTTCCTGTGTAAAAATACAGGTTCTCTCTTCATTCTGACTTGCCGTAAGTGCTTGGGATAGATTAAAAGCATCTACTTGCCCGAGTGCCAGGGGGTTAACTCACCCTCTTCAGGCCCACAGTCGGGGGCGGAGGGACGTTGGTTACAAGATTGTGACAACGTGAGTTAACTTTTACCTGGTCGTGGTGTAGTGGTATGCTGCCTGGCTCTCACCTGAGAGTCCTGGGTTCGATTCCCAGCATATTGGTAATTTCTCTGATGAACAGTATTGTTCTTAAATTATGTCGTTCATTAAAGTAACGTGCTTGTCATCGGTCTGAATTTTTAGTATTACCACACACAGACAAAAACATATGAGAAAGTTGCTCAGGTTCAACTTAATAAAGCGTACGGGTCTTGGTAATTCTTGTTGGCTGTAAAATAAACTGGAGACCAAGAGCGAAATGCTGGATTAGTGTGCGAGTTTATGTAATGAAAGGAGATATGTTAAGGGAAGAGGAGGGTGGTTAGTAAATACAGGAATTCTTGGAGGTCATTACTAGTATGTTCATGCCACCCCTCACAGGCTGCAGTGTCAGGCAATTCATATCTAGACAGACGGACAATGAAGAACAGCAATATAAAGGAATGTGTTAATCTGCAAGCGAACCAGAACTTCGGAGACAGCAAGAAATGTGCATCATTTTAACTGTAACCCAAAAGAGAAAAATAGAAATATGAAGCCGTGAAAAAGAAAATATTGTAAGAAAGGTAAAAATGATCTAAAACATTCAAGGAAGAAAAAAAAGTATTTGGAGGAAGAGTAAAGCTAATCTGGACCTGCCATGAAAAAATAAAAAAATGGGAAGAACGTTGTGAAAAAATTATAACCTAACAGACTTCAGGAAAAACAAAATATAATGGCAAGGAAATGAAAATGACCCAAAATATGAAAAAAAAAAAATGTTCCAAGAAAGTTCAGAGTGCAATGTGGAGGAAAACTGAAGAGGCTGATATAGACCTACACAGACCAGAGCATAATGCGAGTGAAAGGGGGAAAAAAGCTTGAGAGAGAGAGAGAGAGAGAGAAGGGAATAACAGCACCCGTATGTTTACGCAGATTCCGAAGTTTTCCTGAGAAAATTAAACCCCACCTCATCCAAACGAAGATACTACCAATACCAGATTACTCACCAGTCCCAGCCCACATGGCCTCCAAGACACGAATACTTAAACTACAGTGGGTGGAAAATAAAGCCCTAAGTTTTATTACCAACGAAAGATATCCCTTCAACAAAAACAGAGGCTCAACCTTCTCGCCTCCTCGTTAAACCCATACAGTCTTGGCTGCGAGAGGCTGCTCGTACTAGAAACTGGTAATGACGTGAACTACGATAACATCATAGAGATCGCCAGAGACATAAACATGGAGCATCCATGGTTCCCTCGAAGTTTGACAAGTTTGAGAGCACCTCCATATCTTTCATAGATGGATGGGTACAAGTCTTTAACCCAGCTTAGAAATGTTTTCCTAGATACATTCAAGACTAGAGCGGCACTCACTGAAGCGCATCTCTCCGACAAGGGCATCGTAATTTCCAAACCACTATTCATAATGGGTTAGGTTTTCTTATCATAAATTAGGGTTTCTCAAAAAACGTTTTCTGAATCCAGAATGTGTAATTCGATCCGGATCGGCCCCAAAACTTAATCGATCGTTCTTGGGACATGGACTATCTACCCCCCAAATTTGGTCCAAATCCCATTTTAGTTTTTGAGCAATCCTGCTAACAGAAAAGCAAACTAATGAACAAACAAACACGGGCGAAAACATATTCTCCTTACTGGTAAGAAAAAGGCACATATTCCTAGTGTGCTGGGAGTATAGAAATAAGGCAATAAAAAACACTGAACCCAGACACTAATAACAGGTAACCTACACCATATAACTATAACAATATTTTATGTTTCAACCACTCTCTCCACTTCACCAAACCTATTCGCATCTCACTAACCATCCTATTAAAAAAAGATTATGAATGAGTGGGATGAAATTAAATGTATGTGTACAATTTTAAGTGGAAACAAACCCTCTCGATTACTGGGCAAGGTGTTGCTGCGAGAAAGTTTAAGAAAAGCAATGATAAAAAATTGAAAACTGCCACATGGCTGGTAGTACAAGTGATGTCATTAAGGTTATAACGGGTATCAGGCCTATTGTCATCAGCTGAATTAGGCCTCGGCATTCAAAGTCATTCCGCTGCCTTTTTGTCTCAGTGGAATGTGACTGACATAAATTTACTTCTGAATGATGTCGCTGTTTATGTAGGTTTTACACCAGGCTACTATTTATTTCATCTTAGTAGGTACTTAACAATCACATTCATCCAAGGGAGGACTTCTGATACTGGAGATTAAGTGTTCTCCCACTAAAGTATTACGTACGGCTTGTAATGCTGTTGCCAATGTAACTGTTACTGTCCTTATTTAATTCTCACTAGTCACATGATTTTATTAATCCAAGACGAGATTTCGTATAACAAAAAGTCTGCTTGAGACTATCCAATCCCTTTTCGATTATACGTCTCTCCTAAGCTAAATATACTGTAATGATCAAGTGTCAGAAGAACGAAAGTTAAAGCCGTCATGGAAAGGTAGTGAGATGGTTAAGGTTATAACAGGTATCAGGCCGACTGTCATTACCTGAATGACGCTGAGGCATTCGGTACTACGTACTGCATTATTATCTCAATAGAATGTGTTTCTCACTTTAATTCCCTCAGTTTTTGCGACGTGCTGTTCATCGTAAGACGTAAACAGTTTTCACAGACACCCTGCTAACATATACAGTAGGTATGTTTTTGTGCACAGTGAAGCCTACCTTATTAAATTCATGCATATGTATTTGATGTTTTATTCATTGCGATTATACTGCTATCAGGCCTGCTCGTCATCCCTAATACATTTTGGCATTTAAAAGCAATATAGTAACTCATCCTAATGGAATGTGTTTTACATTTTAAAAATATGTTATATGGGTTAACTTCACGTATTTATGTCACAGTATGCACAGTAATAAAATACTGTAACAACTTCGGGCAAAGCATGATTTTTCATAACGTCATGTCCATGAAGTTCGAAAAATTTTGCTCAAACTGAACTGCCATGTCAGTGCTAAAAATAAATAAATAAATAAAAAATGACTTTGAAAAATGTTTCAGGAAGTAGACAGGACGCTGGGCTACGTGTGTCAAGTCAGAAACGGCTTATTTTGATGGGGATTAGTGTCCTAGCTCAACAGATTTGCTTTCATTTTTTTTAAAGCCTAAGGTCGGACACTTTTGAAGAGATCTCGTATATTTCGAATATTTAGGAACATTTCAAGAAAGCCCTAAGGCGCCAAGACGCTTCCTCAAACTCTTCAGCAAACATATTTACGAGAAAGGAAAGGAAAAAAATCATCATGGAGAATCTGTTACTGAGACACAGATGTTTACAGCGTGGTGGTGAGGGTGGCTGAAGACCCGAGCTGCTTGCGTCAATCTTTTGTTGTGGCGGTGTGAGTGTGGGGACAGTGGTTTGACAAACACTTGGGGTTTTTGTCGTCTACTTAGAAACTGTCTACTTCCTTTTTCTCAGCTCTTTTCTGCTCGGTTCGGGATTTTGCATTATGGCAAAAAATTAAGGAATCAAAAGTCGACAGCCTCCAGAATATGAAACGATTACCTGAATTAATATGTTTATTTAGAGATGCCTGGACACATTCAAGTTGAAAGATCATAGCCAGTTTGAAAGTTACATTTAAGATGACAGTTCCATAACTGATCAGTTGTCTAAATGAAGGACTGGAGCTTCGGTCAAGTATTTCAGCGGAGATACAAATAGAACACAAATGAAAAATTCACACGTGCTGCTTGTGTCAGGCGTGTGTTGTGTTGATGTGAGTGGTGATGAATATGGGGTGTGAGTAATTTGGTTAGCACTTGGCCCACACACGCTGTGCCAATTAACAAACACTTCCCCCCCCCCCGTGTGTTTTACTTAATTGCCCCTACAATTTCCCGCATGGAAAATAGACCAGCGTGGAGAATCCTGCTGTTTCATACAGTTTGAAATATAGGATGAACAGGCTTCAAATGCAGTAGATCATATCTGATTTCAGGTATTTTTCTTCAATTGTGTCTGTCTTTTTACTTTGTCAAAATATTGCCATCAAACGTACGGATTACAGAGCTGCGTTTGTTGACTGAAGTGCACTGAACGGAGATCGAGAATGAAGTGGGCAGATAAGGAGCGAAGGCAAGGTGGTGTGACGTTGGAAGCGGGGGTTGTTACTCTATACAGACAGAAGCACCTGGAGGTGCTTGTGTCAAAGCCACCTCCCACAGGATGTGGCGTCAGGCAATACATAGCTGGTCAGAGGGACAGTGAACAACAACGGCAGGGGAATGTGTTCAGCTACAGACAGACCTAAACGTTACAGACAGCAAGAAATACTGTTGTAACCCTGTTTATCATTTTTATCTGTACTTCCGCAAAAGTGAAAATAAATAAAATCGAACTGACAAAATATAAATTATGGAGAGGAAAATAATAAACTTTCAACAAAAAAAATTATATATTCAAAATAAGGGAGGAGTAATATGGGACTGTCAAGGAAAAAATATTAGGAGGAACATGGAAAGAAAATTATGGCTCATCAGGCGAGAAGAAAAATATAATGGTTGAAAAATGATGGAAAGGACACACACACACACACACACACACACACGCACGCACGCACGCACGCACGCACGCACGCACGCACGCACGCACGCACACACACACACACACACACACACACACACACACACACACACACACACACACACACACACACACACACACACACACACACACAAAGTGAAAGCTGAAGCATTGTGGAGGAAAATTTGAGGGATTGATACATATCCACATATGACTAAAGCATATGAGAGAGATGGGGAAAATAATTAAAAGCTTGAGAGAGAGAGAGAGAGAGAGAGAGAGAGAGAGAGAGAGAGCAGTAGGAGTAGGATTAGGAGTAGTAGTAGTAGTAGTGGTGGTGGTAATAGTAGTGAAACGAAAGAGGTGGGGCGAGATATAAAGACAATAGAAATGAGATGTAAAAGCGAGTTATAGTGTTAACCAGGCCTGAATGAAGTGGCGTACTACGAGAACGGTTTTGCAGGGCAAACGGTGTCACGTCTGAAAATTATACCGGTGCAGTCAAAATTCCCTTAACCCCCACACCGCGGGCATGTTTACCAATGTTTTGCGTGTGCCGCGGGGTTATTCGGGCTCCGACAGACTCTCAAAAAATATTTGCCAAAAATCAGTTATTAGTCCTAGAATATTAAAATTAATTATGCTTATGGCACATACCTTCAGCTTTCTCCTGGAATGTTTGTTGAGCCTTCGTCTGTTACCGTAGGACTTGTGGAGACCTCTGAAGTTGGGTAACGAAGTCTCCACTTTACACTTCCCGACAACCCGTAATATGATTACCACAGCCAGATAATAACACTATAAACACTACTCTATGATTTTCAAGTAGTTTGGGATCCATACTAAAAAAAAAAAAAAAAAAAACACTGTGAAAGCAATGAAAATTACGAGCGCGTCTGACCGTGGCACTTGCGCTAGTTCGCTCTTGGTACTCCGTCATTTATTATTCATAAAACCCCTCACACTTTATATTTCTAGTACTATATAACACTTATATATATCTACAGTCTTTATCCATAAGTTTCCTTCAGTAGTATTAGTTTATTGTCACTGTAGGGATTCAATTTCTTTCAGTAAAATACGTAGCATTCACTTTCTCGTCCTGTATACTAGCATTGAGAGTGAATCTGTCACTTTCAGTTTCACTCTCATAACTCATAGTATTCAGACATGCTAGAGTGAAACTCTCACTTTCATTACTCCTAGGGTATATACTCGTATTCTTATAATAATACTCATTTACATTTCTATTTACGTTCTCTATTTTATTTACATTATTAACATTTCTATTTTATTTACACTGTGTTATGCTCTGTCACTTGAAGTAACTTATAAAACTATTTTCCACTGTTCACGTATATTCACATTCATTACTTTCACTTGCTGTTTACACATTATTTACACATTACATACAATTCCATTTGCACTGTTTTACTCAATAGAAAGATCGTAGTCACTCTTTTATCAATTGTCAGCCCTTTACCTCTTTCCACACGAGGTTTAGTAGGGGGTAAAGGTCACAGGGCCCTTTGCATGGGGGGTGAAAAGTCCCTGAAGCTAGCAAGAGCGAACAGACGTACCTCCACGCTGGAAGATGAGAGTGAACTGATAAGGGTGGGCCGGGGTGGTGGCCTACCCAGGGAAATCAGTACTCCCAACGTTAGCCTCTTGACACAGCTAATTTATAGCAGTGAAATGATTGGCAGGAAATCTAGACAATACATTATAAATTAGGTAGTTCCAGGTGAATGTAAATATCTCTTATGCTTCTCCCTTCCCTCCTTATATGTATATTTATTACGAAAATAGATTATACGGCATATTTCAAGGGGAAATAAACAGCGAAAATTAGCGAACGAGTGCACGTGAGGTGTTGTCAGGTGATAATTAGCCAATTCCAGGTGTATGGCACTCTCACTTACCTTATTTCTTTCTTGTATATATTATTTGGTATAAGAATAGGGCATAGGGCTTATTTCAATGGATGAAATCAGTGAAAAATTCCAGGGAAGATTTACTTAGCGTAGCACGGCCGGGGAGGCTAGAAGATAGGGTAATGGAGGGGGGGTAGGGAGGGGAGTCAAGAACGGGGAGAAATGGCTAAATTATCAACAATGGATGGGAGTACAGATGAGATTAGGAGTGCTGACTAGTGTTGGACATTGGCAGTACTGATAGATGATACAAGCCCCCACTTGGAAGCCCGGGTGAATTCAAAATAACACAGAATCACAAAAGCGACGCCCCACGGTATGATCCCTTGCTCCCAAGCGTCACGAAAGTGACGCCCCGCGGTTAAGGGGTTTACCGTCTTTAAAATATTAAAGCCTAAATAGATATTGTAAATAAAAGAAAAGCATAGCCGAATACTAACCGCCCACCAGAATATGCTGTTGGCCAAGTCCAAGATTATGACCATATCGTGATACCCTGAAGGTTTCATGTTGAGAGCTCAAGCAGTACATGAGATGTAACAGTGCTAAAGGCGGCCGAAAAAACAAAAAATAGTTGACGTTTGGCAGCCATTTTGGTGATCTTGACGTCGACTTCGAGTGTACATTTTCGAACTTGGCCAAAATTTTGGCCAGATCTTAATACCCAGAAGGTTTCATGTTGATAGCTCAAGTCGTTCATGAAATATAATGGGAACACACACACACACACACACACACACACACACACACACACACACACACACACACACACACACATATCGACAGATACAGGCAAAAACATTTGCTCCTCCTTCTAAAGGCGGTCGATACTACTTTTCAAGCGAACGGAATGATGAGAATCTTCAGTTTCCCATACTTGTACAAATATACTGCCTGGAGCTCTGTTTGACTAGCCAGCAACCGAGAGGGCCCAGGTTCGATTCCCTGGCCAGCCATGGGACACTTGGGCAAGGTCACTTTTGCTGCAGCTCGTTCACACCTATAACCTGTTTGCCAGTATGGTAAATTCGGCAGTTGCCTGTCGTAGTCTGGGAGAAAACTGGATCGCAACAGGAAACGTGCTGTATTGTACATTCGACCCTTTGACCAACTCTTTCTCCTATTCATCAGTGACCCATTGACCTGCACATGTAGCCATATCCATTTATACATGGATGATATTGCTCTTACCTTTCCATCCACATCTCACAGTTTCCTGTACAACAATGAAATTTTGGAAGACACTGTGGCACACCTGTTTTCTAAACTGCTTTTTTTTTTTTTTTCTGGGTAAAAAAAAAAATGAAAGTCTTGTTATTTTCAATGCATCAAAGCTCAGTTCAACCCAACAGTCTTTAACGATAACATCCTTTAATACTGTACACCATACAACTCAGTTCTTCATCATCCCTAAGAATCTCTGGTCTGCCTTCTTTTAGAGACCTGTCTTGGAAAGGCCATAATCCTTCACTTGCTAGTTGCGCTGTCCTTAGAGTTTGTGTTGTGAACTTTCACCACATTTCCTTTAACCCTGCACAACTGAAGATTTTGTACAGAGGATCTGTTCCCCCTTTGTAGGAAAGAACTCTCATGTGTGGGGAGCTCACCACATACAGTTCTTCTAAACAGAATGGAGTTAAATACTTGTCTTATTTTCAATGCCCTTCATCATACTGACTCCCGACACACATTTTTAACACCCTTCATCATACTGATTCCCTACACATTTTCAGCGCCTTTCATCATGCTGACTCCTAACATACATTTTCAACACCCTTCATCATACTGACTCCTTACACACATTTTGGACACCCTTCATCATACTGATCCCCTACACACATTTTCAACACCCTTCATCATACTGACTCCCTACACACATTTTCAACACCCTTCATCATATTGACTCCGTACACACATTTTCAATACCCTTCATCATACTGACTCCCTACACACATTTTCAACACACTTCATCATACTGACTCCCTACACACATTTTCAACACACTTCATCATACTGACTCCCTACACACATTTTCAACACACTTCATCATATTGACTCCCTACACACATTTTCAACACACTTCATCATATTGACTCCCTACACACATTTTCAACACACTTCATCATATTGACTCCCTACACACATTTTCAACACACTTCATCATACTGACTCCCTACACACATTTTCAACACCATCATACTGACTCCCTACACACATTTTCAATACCCTTCATCATACTGACTCCCTACACACATTTTCAACACACTTCATCATACTGACTCCCTACACACATTTTCAACACACTTCATCATACTGACTCCCTACACACAGTCTCTCATCGCTAGTGCTGAATTTCTCTCCTTCATATTTCTGTGTCAGTGGTCATTGCTCTTCTGAACTGTATGCTTGAATCAATACCCCGTTACTCTGGGTTCTAACAACAAAGAGTCGCCCATTTTCCATCCGGCTCTCTATTGCAGGAATTAATGGGTAGTAGCAGTCCTTCTGCTATGCAGCTGGTCAACTGTGGGACTGTCTTCGTTATGATAACTGTGGGACTGCCTATGATAATTTTTTTTTTTTTTACTCAGTGTGTCCCGGCATCTCAAAGTGATCGGTTCTGTCTTTTCGCTCACCTTTGTTCATTTTTTTTTTTTCTGGAAAGGAAAATTTTGTTGGCTTGAATCCTTGTTTTTCACTTTTGCACACACACACACACACACACACACACACACACACACACACACACACACACGAGAACATTTGATTTGTTTATTAAGGTTTCCATCCTTCCTCCTCCTCCCCCCTACTGAGCGCCCAGATTCCATTGCTGGCAAGATCTCATCAGGTCCCAAGTTGTGGCAAGTCTTTCAGCCTCACAACAACATTCAACTGACACAATGCTGCATCTGCAGCCAGTTCTCATTAGGCCAGGATTTAGGCCAGTTATTATGCGAGTATGACAGCGAGAGAAAAAGTCTGTTTGAAGGGAAAAAAGGAAAAAAAAAAAAAATGAGGAAATCAAGGAGTCCCGTTGGTATTCACAGGGCAGCCTAACTCCGATGGGTCCGTATTTATCAAGGATCCTAACCAATTTTTGAAGACTGCCAAATCTCCATGGTCATATACTGTTAACAGAAATAGTTTTGTTCTTATTAGTTTTCACCCTAGTATTATCTCTAGTGAGGTTGTGTAATGTATGGTAGCAATATAAATGAAGATGAAAGTATAAATAATCATAAAGACAACTTAAAGAATGACTAAATACGTGAGCTAATGTGTGTGTGCGTGTGCCAGGTAAGTAGCATCACTGTACACCCACTAAAATAATTATCAACACCCCTTGCTTCAATTCCCTTTGCAACTATCACTGGCACAGAGGCCCTGAATACGTTAAGGGTTGGTTTTGTACATCTGATCCTCACCCCCTTCCCTCAATCACTCCGCCGCTCTCTCTCTCTCTCTCTCTCTCTCTCTCTCTCTCTCTCTCTCTCTCTCTGGTGATGTAATAACAACTCAGTTATAGTCAGCAGCAATCTGAATCTACCCTTCTGACAGGGGTGTTGGCCGGTGTTTGGGCTATACGTATTCTGGAGTCAGGTAGCCTAGCCTCGGGCCTTTATTCTAAGGAGTTTAATGTAAGATTCGGCCATTATAGTTATAAGAAGTCATATTCTATTCACTGTTGATTTGCCATAATTTTTCACTTAAAAATTGTGCGGTCATGTCTTATCCCTTGTTTGTCACATTCATTCTCCCAGTCTTCCTTGATAACTTACTGGTATCCATCCTCATCAGTATGCGAGGTGACTTCCTTAATTTTCTGTTCTACGACTTTGGTTGCTGGAGTCGGAATCAAGACCGAAGTACATCCCGGAGTTACCACAATCTCTCCCTCTAATCTTCTGCTCAGACTATCACTTTCCCAAACCAGCAATCATTCGTAATAACGAAAGCAATCGGTGCTCGTTTATTCTCGGCGTTATCAAAGATTCTTTTGTTCTCATCTTCAGAGTGGCAAGTCGACTGGATATCAAGGTTTAACAATAGCCACTGTTAGCCCCAGTATTACTGAGAGTTAAATGCAGTTTCATTATCTTCCACAGCCACTTAATCTTCCCTGCAACCACTCACCCACCTAACTGAAACAGGTCATTTGTTGAAAAAAATAATAATAAATAATAATAATAGAAGAGTTACGACGAGGGTAGGAGAGGTTCAGGGAGAGTAGGTGAAGCAGAAGATAAAAGACAGTGGTATGGCGTAAGCTAAGTTGATTGTGGACAGACGTTAACTGTGAGCGTCCACCCTACATGCTCAGCAGCAGTCAGTGAGGCTCCAAACCACTTTATATCGTCCCTCCAAAGTGAGGCCTGTGCCAAACTACGGAGTCACTAACTCAGCCACCCAGTAGTTTGCCCAAGCACCCAGGATCAGCGTCCACTCTCCACTGAGTGTTCATTCTTCCGTCTTCGTAGCTCTTGTTCCTTAGCGATTTATTTTACTTACTGCAGCTATCAATAATCCCCGCAGTTCCTATTCCATAGTCATTTATTTTGCATACCACACCTGTTTATAATAGTTACTAACTCCCATTCCGTAGTGATTTATATCGCATATTACACCTATTAATAATTTGGCGTGTTATTTATGTACTTTTAATATTCATATAGTTTGCATCAGTAAGTTAGTATACAAGAGAATTAGAAAAGTGCATAGTGCAAAATATATCACTGAGGAATAGGCGTGACAAAAACTCCGAAACCATGCATAAAATGGCCTTAAACGCCACGATATTTCTCCACTCCAGAACCTGTCCCAGTTCGCATTTACTACCAAGCACTTAAGTAGCAGTCATCTATATTGCACACTGTATTCTTACTGAGTTTAACTTTTACTTGCTACTTTCCGAACCCCTTCAGATCGGATACTTCATCTGTAACTTATCCTTGTTGCTACTAGAGGCTTGTATTTTGACTATATGAACTGGAAGATTATTCAACCTTGATTAACCCCTACACTGCTTGAAGACTTTTCTTCGCTAACTAAAATCGTTGAAAAGTAGTAAGAACAAAATATAAAACACAACATAAAGCCCTGTAATATGGGGACTTTTTTCATTTGTCGTATCGTCTATTTTATTCAACCTGTTTAAAACTAGCTATCTATCTATTCCCAGACGCCTCAATCCCGTTTGGGGTGGCCACAAACAAATCGCCTCCAAGTCGCCCTGTCCCCCGCCATTTCACTGCCCTGCTCCCAACTTACAACCCCCTTTCTCCTATACCTCTCCACCCCATCCCTCCATCTCATCCTCGGCCTCCCCCTCCCTCTTCCCCCCTCCACCTCACTCACATACACTCTCTTCGTCCGTCTTTCACCCTCAATCCTCTCCACATGGCTAAACCACCTCAGTGTGTTCCTCATAACGCTTCCTATCACATCCACATCCACACCACAATGCTCCTTTATATCCTCATTCGTCAGCCTGTCTCTCCATGTGACTCCACAGGCTCCTCTTAAATAACTCATTTCCGCTGCTGTCACTCTTGACTTGTGTCCTTCCAACAACGTCCAAGCTTCACTTCCGTACGTTAGAGTTGGTATCACAATACTGTCATGTAGTAACTTTTTCACTTCCTTGCTCATTTCCCTGTTTCTTATCACTGCTTTCAAAGAACCAGCAACCTTTCTTCCCTGCTGTACCCTTTCAAGCACTTCACCCTCCAAACCTCCATCCTTACTCATCACACTACCCAAGTACTTAAACGTACTCACATTTTCCAATTCCTCACCATCCAACCTCGCTGTACATTCACTGACTTCGCCTCTCTCAAAGACAATCACTTTACTCTTCCCTACATTCACCTTTAGATTCCGTTTCTTGCACACTCTCCCAAACTCATCCACCTAGCCTTGCAGCTCCCCTTCGTCTTCACTCAACAACACAGTATCATCTGCAAACAACATTACAGGGAGTTTCCAAACACTATCCTCTCTCATCAGGGCCACTCCAACATCCACTACCCTACCTTGTACCTCTTTTATTACCCGATCCATGTACAGATTGAACAACCATGGAGACATGACACATCCCTGTTTCAACCCAACTTTCAAGGAGAAAAATTCACTTAGTTCACCATCCACACGCACTGCAGCCTTTGCACCATCGTACATACTCTTCACAGCATTCAACAACTTCCCATCTACTCCATATATTCTTAACACTTTCCACAATCCTTGTCTATCCACCCTGTCATATGCTTTCTCCAAATCCATGAAAGCCGCATACAACTTCTTTCCCTTCTCTAGAAACTTTTCCACTAAAGATCTAAGAATGAATATCTGATCTACACAACCTCTTCCCTTCCTAAAGCCTCCCTGTTCTCAAACTATTTTCTCTGTTCTTTCTCTAACTCTGTCAATAAGTACCCTACCATACACTTTTCCTATTATACTAAGAAGACAAATGCCCCTATGATTACCACACACTTCTTTTTCCCCTTTTCCTTTGTACAAGGGAATAATTATACCTGACTTCCAATCCTCCGGGACTCTACCTTCCTCCCAGGCCAATCTGCACATCTTCCACATCCATTCTACTACTATCTCTCCCCCATGCTTCAGCATTTCACCACACACTCCATCAATTCCTGGGGCTTTCCCCGATTTAACTTTCTTCATTGCTTCCACAACTTCTATCCTACTGATTTCTTTCTGTCTTCTCACCTCCCTCCTTCTCCTAGCCATTCCCCAGCCACTTATACTCGCATTACTTCCATCCTCTATGTTCAACAATTCCTTAAAGTGTTCTCTCCATCTGCTCACTTTTTCTCCCTTCTCCACTAGTAATCTACCATTTTTATCTTTCACTCCCCTGCTAACTTCACTTCCACCCTGTCTTACTCTTTTCACCTCTTTCCAGAACATGTTCTTACAGTCCCTCCACTTTACACTCAAATTCCTTCCAAATTCCTCATCCACTCTCTTCTTACTAATCTTTTCACCTCTCTCTTTCTTTCTACATATAACTCTTTCTTCCGCCTCTCAACCTCTTCCACGCCCCTATTTCTCATCCATTCATTGTATGCTTTCTTCTTTCATGCCACAGCCTGTTTCACCTTTTCAGTCCACCACGCTGTTCCTTGCACTCCCCTCCGTCTTCTCTTCCTTCCACACACCACATCACATGCTGCACATATTTCTTCTGTAAATATCCTACACACACCTTCCACGTCCCCCATCTGCTTCAATTCATATTTGCCCAATCATTCCTCCACTTCTCTCTTATACTCTGCCTTTTTCTCATCCTCTTGTAACTTTTCCACTCTCCTTGCAACTACTCCTTCCTCTCGTCTTTCCCTTCTTCTATTCCTCCATCTTACTTGAATTCTAATTCTGGCCACCACCAAGTAGTGGTCAGAAAGTCCACTCCCCCAACCTCTATAAACTCTTGCATCCATTACACATCTTCGCATCCTTTCATCCACACACACATAATCAATCATTGCCTTCCTTTCATTCAGTTCACCACCCACCCTTCTCATCACTCGCCATGTATACTTGTGGATCATTTCATGCCTGAAGAGGGTATTGGCTATCACCAACCCCCTCCCAGCACAAATGTCCACTAACGCACTGCCATTCTCATCTATCTCAGCAGGCACACCCCACTCACCAACTATTCCATCCACCTTCACATTCCCAACTTTACCATTCATATCACCGATCAAAAACACTCTCTCATTCCTTTCAAACTTTTCCATGCACACTTCTACATTTGTCCAGAACTCTTCTCTCACTCTTCTAGCACGATCTTGCGTTGGCGCATACACACACACAATCGCCCACATTTGTATTCCAACTTTCAACTTTACCCACACAATCCTTGACCCAACTGATCCATACTGTCTTATGCTCCTCTTCCATCTTTTACTCACAACTATACATACTCCTTCCTTTGACCTCTCATTCTCACCTACTCCTGCACATATACCCCATCCATACTTCCATTCTCTCACACTTTCTCCTCTCCATTTTGTTTCAGTTATTCCACGTACATCCACTTTCGCACCCTCAAGCACATGGACAATCTCTCTCTCTTTCACCTCATCATTCGCTCCCTTTACATTCCACGTTCCGATAACCATGTCCTTTGTCCGGTCCTTGGTCGTCATCGTTTGGTCAGTTCTTGTCCGAGGCTTATTGTTTGTTTTTTTAGTTAGTTGTTTTCCAGGGAGGGGCACTAACCCTCCACCAACCCTTTTAGTCGCCTTTTACAACAAGCAGGGATACTGGGGGAGTATTCTTGAAAAACCCCCCTACTCCCAGGGGGTAGGGGCTGATTCTAACCCCATCACCATTACCGGTCTCATCTAAGACACGTAAATTGTCTGGCTATGGCTAGAATAGAGTTCAAAAGACGCCCCTGTAATGAAGGGACTATCCTTTGAGTCATGGAATTACTCAGATGAATCCAATCGTCATGACTGCCTAAATATACCTGCAGGAGCAAAAACAGATTACTCAAAACAAGTTTCTGGCTTTGACGGCTAAATTTTCCCTCGTCTAAAAAAAATCAACAGAAACGAATGAGTTAAAGAAATGTGGCGTCTTAATCACCATAATTTATCATCCGGGTAGAAGGTTTCAAAACTGCCACAGCTATGAATGTGTACATGCACACTTCAGTTTAGTATCCAAGAATCTCTTTACAGTAATCACAGACACTATAACTTGTATACCTACCCATCACCAGGTAATTAAGCCACAAAACAGTACCACAATCTATCCCTTCCTCTGACTACTGCTCCACTTCTCCCTTTCACCACCACCACCACCACCATCCCACCTCATCACACCAAGGCAATCTCCTTAAGCCCCTGTCACACATACCCGACTCAAGGCCTAACCGCGACGCAACTCAAGGTCGTAACGGCTTTTGTAATCGGTCGTCCCTTGATTCTCTGACAAAGCCTGGACTCTGGAGGGCGGTCGTGAGCCGCTGGGACTACTCCTCGAGCCTTACGAATTTTTAACGCGCGCATTAAAAAATCGTGGCTGCCTCACGACTTGTCAAAAGTCGGGTCACAGTTGCATCATAGTTGGGAGTGTCGCAGGTCAGTCCTGAAGCAGTCTTAGCTCAATTGGATGCGTCGTGATGCGTTCGTTGCATGTCAGTGTGCAGTCGCCAACAAAAAAAAAATTACGATTGCGTAACAAGTTGCCGACCAGGACCAGACCATGATCAGACCGCAACCAGACCCCGAGCCGACCATGCAACGCATTTTGACAGTCCAGTCGGCTATTCGGAATCATGGCTCATGACCACGTGACAACTGCAAGCAGACCACATGACGACTGGACTAGGACCAATCCCAGACCGTGCAAAGAGTGTGCCATAGTCGTGGCAGGAAACCAGGCACGGTCGGCGATCTGGCAACACCGGTCACACATGGCAACTGCATGCCGGCAAGCAAGCGGTGTATAAAGCTTGAGAGGCCTGCGCTTGCTATCATGGGGGGGTCGGGGGGGTAGGGGGAGGCTCGGGGGGGAGATCATTGTGCATTCCCCGAACATGTCATGCAGTCGTGTTGCATTCTTGGGCAGTCGTTGCTGACAAAAATCCGTTATAATTTCAAACTTGAACTCGTTGCTCCATCGCCCCATGGTCGCCTTGAGGTCCCCTCGTGGTCACCTTGTGATCTGGTCTCATTCTTGAGGACGTCACGACCAGTCGTGAGGCAGTCATGAGCAGATTAGATTCGGGGCCAGTCGGGAGGCGTGGGAGCCAACTAGGACACGACCTTGAGTCCTGCCGCGGTCAGGCCTTGAGTCGCATATGTGTGACAGGGGCTTTAGATTCGAGCTACAGACTTCTCCCTGTGAAACACACACACACACACACACACACACACACACACACATATACATTCAGCTCTTCATTTTACACTGCCACCCACAGAGGCTGTCCCCATGTCCTTGTACTAAATTCACTTCCTTACCCATATACCCACTTAATGAACCTTCTACCTACTTCCTACCTATCCCACTGCACCACTATCCGCCTTCCCACCCACCCACTTTCCAACTTCCCCATCCTCCCACCCACCCCCTTCCCTACTTCCCCATCTTTCCACCTACCCACTTCCCCGTCTTTCCACCTACCCACTTCCCCACCTCCCCTCTCACCCTATTCGTCACATCCCCACCAAACCAGTTCCTCGTTTTCCCAGCCAGCCCACCACCAACTTCCCACCTACCCAGATACCCACTTTCCGCCTAAACACCCACCTATACCTCGCCCACACACCCACCCACTAACCACCTACCCACTACCCACCTACCCACTCACTTGCCAGCTACCCGTTCACTTCCCACCTGCCCACTCATTCACCACCACTCCATCCACCCACTCACTTCCCACCTACCCACTCACTTCCCACCTGCCCACTCACTTCCCACCTGCCCACTCACTTCCCACCTGCCCACTCACTTCCCACCTACCCACTCACTTCCCACCTACCCACTCATTTCCCACCTACCTGCTTCCCACCTACCCACTCACTTCCCACCTGCCTATTCACTTCCCACCTACCCATTCACTTCCCACCTGCCCACTCACTTCCCACCTACCCACTCACTTCCCACCTACCCACTCATTTCCCACCTACCTGCTTCCCACCTACCTGCTTCCCACCTACCTGCTCACTTCCCACCTACCCACTCACTTCCCACCTGCCTATTCACTCCCCACCTACCCATTCACTTCCCACCTACCTACTCACTTCCCACCTACCCACTCACATCCCACCTGCCTACTCACTTCCCACCTACCCGTTCACTTCCCACCTACCTACTCACTTCCCAACTACCCACTCACTTCCCACCTACCTACTCATTTCCCACCTACCCACTCACTTCCCACCTACCCATTCACTTCCCTCCTACCCACTTACTTCCCACCTACCTGCTCACTTCCCCTACCTACTCACTGCCCATTTCTCCGTCCACCCACTCACATACCCATGTACCTACTCACTTCGTGCCTGCCTAATCGTTTCTCATTTCTAAATCCAGCCACTCACTTCTCACCTATCTATGCATTTCCCCAACTCTAAATCCCCTGCCCCCCACCTACCCACCACCCACATTTATACTTCCCCACCTACCCACTCACTCACTTTCCCAGCTCCCCACCAACACACCCACCCACTTACTTCCCCAGCTCCCCACCAAGCTAATCACCCAGTCACTCTTCCACCCACCCACCAATATTTCACCTTCTCCCCATTCCCACCCCCAGCCACCCTCCAGTCTCCCCATCCACTCACGCACCACTTTTCTCACCCACGCACCCACCACCCCTCTCATCTCCTCACCCTCCCACCCACTTCCTACCTCACCCGCCCATCCACTTCTCATCTCCCCACCCACCGAGCCATCCACGCCTTACCAACCCCCCAACCTATCCACCCTCCTATCTGCCCACTCACTTCTTACCTACCCACTCACTCCCAACCACTCCATCCACCCACCCACTTACCCACATCTGCACCCACCCACATATCCACCCACTCACATATCCACTCACCCACATGTCTACTAACCTACCAACCCACTCACCCATTATCTTACCAACACTCACCCACCCACCCACCCATATCCTCACCCACACCCACTGCCACCCACCCAAGCTGCTACTTCCTCATTCACTCATCCACTCAACCATTTCCCCATCTATTGGAGGCCGCCATCACCCACTGATGTTACTGGTGGGCTGCCAACTTTCCCCTGCTCTACATAATTGACGCCGAGGAGGATATTTGTTGCCTCTGGATGGATGTGAACAGCCCGAATCTCTCCGCACCCCCCTCAGCCTTCACTAATAGGCTGAGTGTTGAGCAAGTGAAGTGAGTTTAGGCTTACTTGGCTCCCTGTAAGTTGTGAGGTTCAGGCTGAGTTTGTCAAGGTAACAAGTGAGTGACAGAAGACCTGTATTTGTTTATTTGTTAGAGTTCATCATATGAGATCTTACTGTCAAATAAATAATGATCACAGAGGGTAATGGGATGAAGGCTAGTATAAATGTGATAGTCATGCTGCTGTAGTTCATGTTTAGTTGAAGGTACAGCTCCGGACAGATGAAACGGCTACACCCCATCCACCAGCGACTTGGTTTGGGTCTCAGTGGTTCTGGTAACAGTTGCAGGTGGAGGAGGGGGGATGTGGGAGGGTGAGGAGGGGAGAAATGTGGGCGGAGTTATATAGGGGGTAGTGTGGGAGGGTGAAGAAGCAGCACAGTCTGGCTGGTGGGAGGGGGAGACGAATGGTTGGGTAGCGGAGACGAGAGTCTGCTGGAGGGTAAGACAGGTGAGTGTGATTAGATGAAAAGAAATTACAAAAAATGAAATATTATAATATCTGCTGCATATATTGCATTTTATCTACTAAATAAAAACACTGTCTATTATTCACCACCGTATTTGGGTATACTCATTATTATTATCCTTTGGATATTAGGCAATAAATAAAGATATTGGACGGTCTTTCGGACCCAAACCAATTTTTTCATAACTTTTTTCTTCAGCTATTTCCGTAATCCTATTATCCCTCGTGCTTGAAGTCCCCCTTTTTATCACTTTCTCCTACGCCCTACCTTTTTTTTAGGCATAAGGCAGTTTAACTTTCTCTTTAAATAACCATATCTGTCAAAAAATATTCCTTTCATTAATCTATTTAATTACCTGTATTCTTTCAATATGCATTTGTCTAATAATGGGTGTTACACCTTAATTGGTGCCGCTATTTGACGTTTTGAATAAATTTGGTCTAAATTTACGCATATATTGCAGTCTCTCTCAAGTAGGCTGGCAACCTCACACATCCTCCCCCCTGCTTTCTCTTTCTCTCGCTAGCCGTTCCCTCCTTTCCTTTTGTAGTACTGTTTATCTATTCTTTCTCATATTTTTAACCTCATTCCTTCTTACAAACTTTTAGTGCCATAGGAATTTCTCCCTTATCACCAACAGTCCTACTACATGAAAGTGGAAAAAACTGCCATCGGGAAAAGAATAACTGGAAATTTATGGCGAAGGTTACGATATTAGTTATTTAGAATGAAAGTGTTGGCACATACGCATTCTTGACGTGATTATCACAGCCACAGCATTTCGCCTTCATAAAACAGAAGGACTATAGGTTTCATGCATTACCTCCTAACGTCCAGCATTACTGTGCAGAACGCCATGTATAACACATTAAGGACCACAAGGACAGTACTGGTAGTCATCGTGATTCTCATGAATCTCTCCATAGGCTATTGAAAACAGTGCTATGCTCAACTTCAGAATTATGTTCTCATCATGGCAATGATAGGCAAAGATAATAAAAACAAAATATACAACCAAATTATCATTTATTATACAACAAAGCTCAAACTGCCTCCGTGCTGCAGTCTCAAGGGTGTAACCAGCTCACACAATCACATGTAACCTGAAGAAATTAAATACATGATCCTATATATATATATTTTTTAAACCATGAACAACACTGTTTGATCTAAAATTTATTGTGTTGGGTAAAGCAGAGGACACTAACTAGCATGGCAACCTACCACACGGAAACCACCATGTTACACTACACGCCACAGAAACCGATGCACAGACCATGATATCAGCGAAAAGACTATGAGAAGAGTATTGCACGAAGCAGGGTTGCATCACAGGACCCTAACAAACGTTATGTTGACAAGCCAGAGGATTTTTGGAAGTGTGTCACTGAAGGCGCAACTGCTGGAGAAGGAATAATACTCGGTGAGTATTATTTCTGAGGTTTTCGCTTGTATAAACTAAACTATTCAGTCATACATGACCCTAAAAATATATTAATAATTACTGCAGGGGGACAACCAGTTTCGTTACAACGTCAATCCATGCAGAGGAAATTACTTTGGGCATATAGGGTTACTCGATGTTAAATTTCATAAGTGTAGAGCCTGTATGATTATATATATATATATATATATATATATATATATATATATATATATATATATATATATATATATATATATATATATATTGTTACGGAACAGAGAAAACTGTCCCGCAAAGTTCCAGGTTCAAAACAAAGAGTTAGGTAAAATTACAAGTTAAAGTTTAATGCTCAAACTAACAACAAAACATTCAGGACTCATAAGGATAATGTAATGGCAAAAACAGGTTAAATATATGGTTAACTGCAATAGCCTCTATTAACACGAAATTAGCATGAGTAAATTTATCTAAGTCAGCCCTGATAAAATGACAATACTGGATAATACTCAGTGAATGCAAGATATATTATTACAGATACAAAATATTATTAATGATGGCTGACAATAAGAACCCTACATAAATTACAAAAACCTTACTAGGCCTAAGAATTAACCTTATGCTACACAGTACAAGAAAAAATGCAACAACAGTTATACTCAAATTACACACAGCTGCTAGATGGTTGGAGACTTCCTGAGCTCTCACAAGAATAACAACTGTACAGGGGAGGACAGAGATGTGAACAAAATGAGGAGTAGATCTAAGTGGCAATGATGCAGAGACTGAGCTCATTATATAGGGGCCAGCAGAGCTTGATACAACTTGTAAGAAGGACGCGCAAATGAAGCCATGGGGACAAAGAGCTGACAATCCCGCTCTGAACAACAGAAAGGACGACTTACTCTACTATAACGGTAGAAGGGGGGGACTGAGGTAGAACACGCTCGTGATCAAACAGGCAGCACACTGTACGTTAGAATTACACAAAGGATGATGAAATCATAGGCTATGTAACACCTCCCCACAAAGAAATAAGAAATTTACAAACGAAATTTCTTATTACTCTAAAACAATCTGTCTAAAGTCTAGATAAGCAATCTGCAATAACATTTTCTTTCCCCTTGACATGTTGTATGTCTAATGAATACTCCTGAAGAAGTAGACTCCATCTTGTCAATCTCTGGTTTTTATCTTTAAACTTACTAAGGAATTTCAGTGGGTTATGATCGGTATAAATGACTATGGGGTCAAAACCAGAACACAAATAAAATGAAAAATGCTGTAAACCCAAAATCAAGGCCAAAAGCTCTTTCTCAATAGTGGAGTAGTTCTTTTGAGGTGGAGTGAACTTCTTACTGTAATAAGATACAGGGTGTTCAATAACCTGATCATCCTCTTGCAGCAAAACAGCCCCAGCTCCTGTATCACTTGCATCAACAGCCATCTTAAAAGGCTTAGCAAAATTTGGAGTAGCGAGCACAAGCTGACTTAATAGGATAGCTTTAAGTTTGGTGAAAGAGGATTCACAGTTATCGGTCCAGACAAATTTAACTCCCTTTTTCAGTAGGTCTGTAAGTGGTGATACAAGAATTGAAAAGTTAAGAACAAATCTCCTGTAATAACCTACCATTCCCAAAAATCTTTGTAGCTCTTTCCTACTTTTAGGTCTGGGAAGATCACTTATAACCTGAACCTTAGCTGCTGGTGGTGCAACATGTCCATCACCAATTACGTACCCAAGGTACTGAACTTTAGCTTGACCAAACTCACACTTTGATAAATTAGCTACAAGATTAGCCTGAACCAAACGCTCAAGAAATTTACTGACATGGCATAGGTGATCTTTCCAGTTGTCACTGAAGATTAATACATCATCAATATAAACAACACACCCTGCCAAACCCTCTGTTACAACATTCATGAGCTTCTGAAAAGTGGCTGGTGCATTCTTCATACCATATGGCATTACGAAACATGCAAAAGTCTTTCCTAGTGTTACAAAACATGAGATTTCCCTAGCACGTTCAGTCATAGGTACTTGCCAGTATCCCTTTCACAAATCAAACTTACTTATGTACCTAGCCTTTCCGATCTTGTCTATGCAATCTTCCACGCGAGGGAGAGGGTAAGTGTCTGTTTTGGTTATCTGATTAACACGTCTGTAGTCAATGCAAAGCCGCTGTGACCCACCTGGCTTAGGGACTAGAGTGACAGGAGAACTCCACTCGCTCTGACAGGGCTCAATCATCTTGTGGTCCAACAGGTAGCCAAGCTCCTTCTGGATGAGAGGAACTTTCACTGGGTTCACATGGTAAGGAGGCAATTTAATTGGCTTTGCATCTCCAACATCGACATCATGCATCAACACAGTGGTTCTTCCTGGAGTGGCACGGAACACTTGCGGGTACTCCTGCAGTAATGCCGAAAACTCCTGCCTTTCCTCGGGAGGTAGATGAGAAAGCTTAGTCTGGAGATCATTCATGATATCAGGATTCTTCCCCAAACTATCACTCAGGCTCATCCTGCATGGGAGAGCTTCACTTGCAGACTCGGGTGGAACAGCTACAGTGCAGACTGGATTATTTTCGTCCCGCCTGTGATATAACTTTAGCATGTTGATGTGACAAAGTTGCTTGCTCTTTCTACGATCTGGTGTGGCGATGACATAGTTGACATCACTGAGTTTCTTCTCCACGAAATAAGGACCACTAAACTTGGCTTGAAGAGGTTGCCCATGAACTGGTAGCAGAATCAAAACCTGATCTCCTGGCTGAAAGTGGCGTAACCTGGACTTCTTATCATACCAAGTCTTCATCTTCTCCTGAGCAGCTCCTAAATTCTCTCTCGCCAGCTGTAAAGCAGTGGACAGCCGTTCTTTGAACTTCATCATATACTCCAGCAGGTTGACGTCATCTTCCTCCGACAGCCAGCATTCCTTGAGTAGCTTAAGGGGTCCTCTTACTTCATGGCCAAACAGTAGTTCAAAAGGTGAGAAGCCCAGTGATTCATTTGGAGATTCTCTTGCGGCAAACACAACAAATGGAAGACCTTTATCCCAGTCTTTGTGATGTTCCAAATAGTATTTCTTGAGCATCGATTTGAGTGTTTGATGATATCTCTCCAACGCTCCTTGAGTCTGGGGATGGTAAGCTGAAGACGTGATCTGGGTGATGCCCAACTCTTTCAGAGACTGCTTGAAAACATTTGACATGAAATTACTTCCCCTGTCTGACTGTACCTCCTTGGGTAGACCAAACTTTGTGAAGAACCCTAGCATTTCCTTAACCACGTTCTTTGCTGAGATATTTCTAAGTGGAATGGCTTCAGGATAACGAGTATCCATATCAATCAGAGTCAACACATAAGAAAATCCCGAAGAAGTCTTAGGAAGAGGGCCCACAATATCCACCAACACACGGGTGAAAGGCGCCTCAAAAGGAGGAATGGGAACTAGAGGTGCAACCTTTTTGGTCTGATTACACTTCCCCACAACTTGACAGGTGAGACAAGACTTATAATACCAGGAAACATCCCTGAAGATACCTGGCCAGTAGAAGTGTTTCAAAAGGCGTGCCACAGTCTTCCTCACTCCAAGGTGTCCTGCCAAACTGGAATCATGAGCCACTCTAATGATATCCTGCCTACAAACACGAGGGATGACAACTTGATGTACAACCTCCCATTCACAGTCGGCTGATGCTGTTGGGAGTCTCCACTTCCTCATAAGTACTCCTGACTTTATATAATAACAAGTAGAAGCACCAGCTGACTCTTCCTCACTGCAAGCAGAGTTAGCTAGACCTTTCAACTCAGGGTCAGCAACCTGCAACTCAACCAACTCTTGACGAGACAAATTATCAAAACTACGGGATACTGCCTCATCTGGTGAGTGGTCCAAATTAGCAAGAAAAGTGTCAGCTAGGATAACATCATCTTCATCATTATCCTCTAAATCACCAGTAACTTTAGACTTAGCCCTAGTGACAGCACATGCAGGGAACACATCAGGGACATCACACTCCTGGGTCGCAGCCACTGGCTCACTAGACAACTGAGGAGCTGGACACACTTGACTTCCACCAATATCATTTCCAAGTAAGAAAGTTACACCTGACATTGGGAGTGTCTCAACCAACCCAATCATAACGGAACCATTAGCAAAACCAGACTCTAAATTCACTCTGCACAGAGGGACAGAGAAGTTATTATTCCCTACACTTTGTAAGATTACAGTTTCATCAGAGGAAATAACATTAGAGCCTAGAACACTGGTCAGCATAAGGGATTGGCAAGCACCTGTATCACGATATATTTTAACTGATTTCCTCTCATTACTGTCCAGAGGACTGACAAAACCATCAGACAGG
The DNA here is from genome assembly GCF_032717465.1 of Coenobita brevimanus. Taxonomy (NCBI): domain Eukaryota; kingdom Metazoa; phylum Arthropoda; class Malacostraca; order Decapoda; family Coenobitidae; genus Coenobita; species Coenobita brevimanus. The sequence continues at coordinate 16,707,239 of NC_137067.1, read as the reverse complement.
AAATTAGCACATGAACTCTTGAGAGTGTCACCCATGTTACTGCTCAAAAGAGGAGCTCCATCATGAGAATTTAAGTTACCCCTCAAAGCAGGTTCAGTTAACTCAGTTAAAGAATTCTGGGAACTCTCAAGAGTGGACACTAGACCAATTGACTGAATATTTTAAGACTCCTTTTTGTTCACATCACGCTGTCTCCTGAAACATTTCTCCGTAGTATGACCAAGCTTACTACAATAAGTACATTTACTTTTCTGAAATCTAGAGGTGAAGCTGGTATTTACTTCCTGAGAAACATCATCTTTATTCTCTTTCCTGTTACCTGTACTCTGAGTAGAGGCAACGTACTTACTCTCAGCTTTCCCTTTTTCTCTAGAATATCTCTTGTGAGTGAGAACATATTCATCAGCTAAAACTGCAGCATCAGACAAATTATCTATTCTTTTCTCATCAAGATATAGGCTTACTTCTTTATTTATACACCTTTTGAAGTCCTCCAGCAAAATCATCTGCTTAAATTTGTCAAAATCAGAATCCACATTCTTGGAATTTAACCACTGCTCTAACAGATCTTCTTTGATTTTTGCATACTCAACATGAGATTGCTTATCTTGCTTGTAAGTTGTCCTAAATTTTACTCTATAAGCTTCAGGAACAAGCTCATAGGCCTTAAGAATCAAACTCTTAACTACATCATAATTATCAGATTGATCCTGAGGCAATGATGCATAAGTTACTTTAGCTTTACCGGTGAGAACAGTTTGAAGGAGTACTGGCCAATACTTTTTAGGCCAATTAAAACCTGTAGCTACCCTCTCAGACAACTGAAAATACTTTGTTAAATCAGATTCATTAAAAGGAGGGACAAGTTTAACATTTTTAACCACATCAAAATCATCAGAGCTAGATGATCCAGTTCCACCTTGTTTCATGCGATACTCATGGTCTGCCTGAATCCCGGCAAGTTCAACTTGTGCGTGTATCTGTGCCTCCTGAATACGAGCCTGAGATTCAGCCTCCTTAGCATTTGCTTGAAATTCAGCCTCTTTAACACAAGCCTCCTTAGCCTGAGACTCAGCCTCCTTAGCACGTGCTTGAAATTCAGCTTCCTTCACACAAGCCTCCTGCAGGGCTAGCTGTAACTTAGCTAATTCAATCTGCGTTTGCTCATTTGGAGGAGTTACATTAAACAAGCTGTTATTAATCATGCCAACAATTTGATCTTTAGAATTATGAGAGTGAACTGCAATTCCCAATTGTTGAGGAACAAGCTTAAGTTCATTCTTTGTTCTGTTTTCTACATCACACACTGTTTGCACATTTGACAAAAAATCTTTGGCTTCATCAAGTGTAGTAATAGTAGACATCATGAATAAATAACAGTCACAAAATATCAAGCAATATCCTTATGACAATATCCTGAATATCCTGGCGAGGTCGCCAAATTTATGTTACGGAACAGAGAAAACTGTCCCGCAAAGTTCCAGGTTCAAAACAAAGAGTTAGGTAAAATTACAAGTTAAAGTTTATTGCTCAAACTAACAACAAAACATTCAGGACTCATAAGGATAATGTAATGGCAAAAACAGGTTAAATATATGGTTAACTGCAATAGCCTCTATTAACACGAAATTAGCATGAGTAAATTTATCTAAGTCAGCCCTGATAAAATGACAATACTGGATAATACTCAGTGAATGCAAGATATATTATTACAGATACAAAATATTATTAATGATGGCTGACAATAAGAATCCTACATAAATTACAAAAACCTTACTAGGCCTAAGAATTAACCTTATGCTACACTACAAGAAAAAATGCAACAACAGTTATACTCAAATTACACACAGCTGCTAGATGGTTGGAGACTTCCTGAGCACTCACAAGAATAACAACTGTACAGGGGAGGACAGAGATGTGAACAAAATGAGGAGTAGATCTAAGTGGCAATGATGCAGAGACTGAGCTCATTATATAGGGGCCAGCAGAGCTTGATACAACTTGTAAGAAGGACGCGCAAATGAAGCCATGGGGACAAAGAGCTGACAGTCCCGCTCTGAACAACAGAAAGGACGACTTACTCTACTATAACGGTAGAAGGGGGGGACTGAGGTAGAACACGCTCGTGATCAAACAGGCAGCACACTGTACGTTAGAATTACACAAAGGATGATGAAATCATAGGCTATGTAACAATATATATATATATATATATATATATATATATATATATATATATATATATATATATATATGATCAGGTATTTAATTTTTTTCAGGTAGCACGGAGGCAGTTTGAGCTTTGTTGTATAATAAATGATAATTTGGTTGTATATATTGTTTTTATTATCTTTGCCTATCATTGCCATGATGAGAACATAATTCTGAAGTTGAGCATAAAGCACTGTTTTCAATAGCCTATGGAGAGATTCATGAGAATCACGATGACTACCAGTACTGTCCTTGTGGTCCTTAATGTGTTATACATGGCGTTCTGCACAGTAATGCTGGACGTTAGGAGGTAATGCATGAAACCTATAGTCCTTCTGTTTTATGAAGGCGAAATGCTGTGGCTGTGATAATCACGTCAAGAATGCGTATGTGCCAACACTTTCATTCTAAATAACTAATATCGTAACCTTCGCCATAAATTTCCAGTTATTCTTTTCCCGATGGCAGTTTTTTCCACTTTCATGTAGTAGGACTGTTGGTGATAAGGGAGAAATTCCTATGGCACTAAAAGTTTGTAAGAAGGAATGAGGTTAAAAATATGAGAAAGAATAGATAAACAGTACTACAAAAGGAAAGGAGGGAACGGCTAGCGAGAGAAAGAGAAAGCAGGGGGGAGGATGTGTGAGGTTGCCAGCCTACTTGAGAGAGACTGCAATATATGCGTAAATTTAGACCAAATTTATTCAAAACGTCAAATAGCGGCACCAATTAAGGTGTAACACCCATTATTAGACAAATGCATATTGAATGAAAACAGGTAATTAAATAGATTAATGAAAGGAATATTTTTTGACAGATATGGTTATTTAAAGAGAAAGTTAAACTGCCTTATGCCTAAAAAAAAGGTAGGGCGTAGGAGAAAGTGATAAAAAGGGGGACTTCAAGCACGAGGGATAATAGGATTACGGAAATAGCTGAAGAAAAAAGTTATGAAAAAATTGGTTAGGGTCCGAAAGACCGTCCAATATATTTATTGCCTAATATCCAAAGGATAATAATAATGAGTAGGATACCCAAATACGGTGGTGAATAATAGACAGTGTTTTTATTTAGTAGACAAAATGCGATATATGCAGCAGATATTATAATAATTCATTTTTGTAATTTCTTTTCATCTAATCACACTCACGTGTCTTACCCTCCAGCAGATTCTCGTCTCCGCTACCCAACCATTCGTCTCCCCCTCCCACCAGCCAGACTGTGCTGCTTCTTCACCCTCCCACACTACCCCCTATATAACTCCGCCCACATTTCTCCCCTCCTCACCCTCCCACATCCCCCCTCCTCCACCTGCAACTGTTACCAGAACCACTGAGACCCAAACCAAGTCGCTGGTGGATGGGGTGTAGCCGTTTCATCTGTCCGGAGCTGTACGTTATTAACTGACACGGAGTTCCCATAGTACACCTGACGTGGTCTGATGCTAGTAAATTTGACTCTCGCGCATGTTCAGAAATGTGATGAAGACATGAACACAAGCGATTTATTATGCTACAGTTTTCGTACCAGGGTCACAAAACAGTTGTGGTGTGTTCTAAACTATTGCTGGCAGCAGAAATCTTGCCATCCCTCCTGCTTATATTTCTACGGACTTTGAAATTAGCATTGTGAATCGAAAGCACATTACGCTGATAACATTGAAGTAATCAAATAAGTATTCAGTGTCAGTTGCTACGTATTGATGAGTCTGACTGTCAAAGTCTATGGAAAATTATTGGCAAAATTTAGAGAGTATGGAACTTATTTATTAAACAGGTTGCGTATGAATAATGAAAAAAGAAAAATGTTTGCACTTGCTCCATACTTCCGGAACTGTCCAACTTGCCGGACCTTACATATGAACAAGATAGGTGAATCTATTGGAGTAACGAACAGGGCACAGGAAGTAAGGTAAGGTGTCGACCCCCCCCCCTCTCTCTCCTTCACAAATTCTGGCCCTTTCTCGTATAAAGAGTAACGAGACCTGATATTGACTTCCTTATCATATCGCATCACTACAACGAGATTGCAGCCTTATCAATGGCCTTATATAAATCTGATGGATGACGTGTTGTTGCTTCAGAACCCAGGGGTATTATTCCCAAAGCGCTGTTGTTGGGCTTTACCATGCAAGTGCTGGTGCACCAGTGTTGGTTACATTTACTTGTATGCTTCAGCAGCACTCAACCTTTATCCTACCATAGGTCCAGCTTATCCTTAGCTGTGTTATACTGTATATGCCTGTATGATGACACTGTGCATAAAACACTCCTTACTTTACATATAAAATTGCGTTGTTCACTGTATTTTTTTAAGTTTCTATAGGCTGAAAATTGGACCTCATTCAGACTGCTGGGAAGTGAAAGAGTGTTCAATGGTCAGTCAGCATAGTTACCAAAACCACCACTTTGGCTACTATCTTGGGATGAGTGTGAATAAGTCGGTGAAGTGTATTACCAGACTCCCTGCACAAAAACATAGACTATGTACAATTTAACACTCTCCCAGCAACACCATGCCACAAATATACTTCGTGTAACCGTGGCCACATACTAAAACCTTGTGTTATAATGGCAGACAACGGACAGACATCCATGGTAATGGGAATATTGCTCCCTCTGGATGAACAGTGTGTGTGTGTAGACAGACAATTAAATAATATAATGCGTATGAAGGTAAGGAGGGCCTGGATGTGTAATAAGTGTATGAAAATTAATGTTGAATGGTTTAAAGAGAGTATAATATACGATGATGAATGTTTGTGGATGTTGTGTCACAACTATCCAGACTAATGAAATAGCTCCTCGAAGAAAGCGGCATCATTTTTGGACTGAACACCAGTAACACCGTTATTTCAATTATTATAATACAAGATATGCATGCATTATGCAAATTCAGTATCTCATTACCTCCGCGTGATCCATCAGTATGATGACTGCTCAACATTCTCGCACAAGCCAATAGCTGTCCAACACTCAAAGTAGCTATAATCCTATGCAACAGGACATCTACTTATACCATGGCTTGTGAATATAATGGTTGTTTTTCCTTACAATAAAACAGACTGGATGATGCACAACATGGTATGACCGTTGTGTCACATGTATAATCATGAAATCATTTATCTCCACCCTGGGTCAGTCACAAAAATGTTACAACTGTCGAGTCGCACACTCACTAGACTCAGGTGAACCACGTTTCGAGACACCGGACATCACACCTTCTAACATTTATGCTCAGTTACAGTTGTTCATCACATTGTATGACGAAATTTAAGACTCCAACATCCATCCAATACACGTAATTGCATACGGAGCTACAGATTACCTCAGAACATCTGTATAATCACACCCATCATCTTTTTAAACGAAACACGACAAAGTTTCGATACATGCGCCCCCACCACCTGTCCCCCCTCCCCTCCGTTCCACCTCGCCTCACAGTCATCTCCTATCAGAGAAACAATGGGAGCCAATGGCATTACTATTTGTTTTTCTCTCTACCTTCCACTATACATACATGTAAACACTTGTTTTGTAGACAGAGTATGACTTGACAGAACATTGTTTCTGTGGGTACTAGATACTGTAGCGGAGAGGAATCTCTGCCGGGTCTGCCCATTCACTTACTCTCACTACAATGTAAACAAACACAGTGGTGCCACATTTCACTAAGCACACCATCCGCTGTACTCGTTAGAAGTGGAGGTAACTGTAAATAGGTCTCACGACTCACATAAAACCATCCAACTTGGATCTTAAGAGAGAAAGAAATATAGCGGGAAGTATACTCAACCATTTATCACAAAGACAACGTGACCTAAAACGAGGTCAGTCACATGCCAGTACCGGCTCTCTAGGTTCTTTTTAAATGCCCTAAAGAAACTGTATTGGGTGGTGTGTGCTTTGTGTGAGGCGGGGTAGGGAGGGAGGGGGGTGAAGAGAGGTGGGTGGGGGGGTGAGGAGGGTGGATGGATTGGTATGTGGGTTTAGTGAGTGAGGGGTGGATGGGTGGGTGTGTGGGGTGGTATCCGGATCACGACCTGGTGTGAGGATGATGCATGGCGGTAATCAGGCCTCAGCACAACCCTTCCTGCCTGAGCACCGCTTAATGAATCGCCCTTTTGTGCCGCGATGGCTGCGGTTTTTTAGCTGAGCAGTTATCTCCTGGAGCGGGACTTTGTACTTTTAGGACGCGGGATGTTATGCCTGTTTTGACATACGTTAGATGATATTATTCAGCTTAAGAATGGCTTTCAACCTTTGAAGATCGAGAAAGTAATAAGTAAACCATCCAAGACATAGCATACATAAGTTTTATCTCATGTTCGATTTGAGAATTAACTTAAGCTAAGACTGGCGTCCCATTTTCAAAGCATTAATCAGTTAGGACATGAGCTAACCATTTCGTTTTTGCTGCCTCCTGATGGTTTTAAAGTTAATAGTTAAGTGACGAAAGGCCACGTGTGAGCTGAATCTAATCGTTTGGTGGTAGCAAGAATAAAAGTTAATATATCTATCCTCGTTAGAATGGTAAGGTGACTGGGAGTATTTTGACGGTATAATTCAGCCAACATTGGATAACGAAGAGTGTGTGTTTTATTTTACCAGCGAAAGATGTCTTAATTACTATATTCCTGCAAAGAACACAAGATTTTCTTCTCACTGGGTTTCGTTTCCTGTCTGAGGGTTGGACAGACGCCCTAAGTAACAGAGTGTATTTTCAGTTTAAGCTGTTTGTGAGAGAGTGTCGGTAGTGTAGGAGGCTTATGTTGCCAAGAAGGTAAATTTGTCAAGAGCCGCATTCTTCTTCATATTTCGTGGAGATAGGAATAATACAGGCTGAACAACTTAAGCCGACGGTATACTGGCAAGGAAAACTAAAGGGTAACCACACTGTTACTATGTTGTTCTTGCATCACTACAACGTATTTATTCAGTTTGATAGTGGCGTCTTGTCGTACGTGACTTAAACAGAAGTAATAGTAGCAAGAAAATCTAAATTAAGATCAAACATGTGATGTTTTTATTCCTGCTGCCGCCAAAAGTAACAACAGCACAGAAATCTACATTAAAGGTGAACATATAAGTGCGTTGTTGTACAAGATTTCCGTCGAACCTGACTCTAAGAGGCTTAAGAAGTACATTTGCATCTCTGGGCTGCTTCATAAAGTGGTTTTTATTACCTTCCCAGATAATCCTCCCTGACTAATCGCCACAATAGCTTCTTTCCTCGGGTTCACAGTCTCAAGCTCCCTCACACGATTTCATACTTACATCGGCCTGGCAATGGTTTACTCATATCCTAATTCTTCCCGGCTTGATCTTACTTTTTCATACTACTGTCTATGCTTTCTTCAGGGTTCATTGTCTTTGGAGAGGTACACAGACAGCCTAACATTTACACAAGGCATTACCGCAGGTGGATAGAAAGCAAGCATTTAATGGAGACTGGTTCTGCGTAACTTTGTATCGAGAGGGGCGTACACAGACCTGTGCATTAGACAGTGATTATATACAGTGGTAGGAGAGAGCAGTGTGGATCTGTGTACCACTGGGTATACAGTACTATAGGCTGATTCTATAGAACTGGTAACAGTTCTATAGGTAGCGAATGTTTTTGGAGTGACCACTCTCTGTGAATTGGTATGTAGGTGTCAGCTTTCAGTTTGTTCAATAGACTGCCATCTTTTCTTTGGGGATACAAGGTTCAGGGTACCTTGCTTGTCTCAAAACTCCATTTCTGGATCAGCGAACCGAAGATTACCCCTACGACAGACTTAAGATTATAGACACCGTAGGAGTTGGCTCTGCTTGATGTTCTATTTGTAATGGCAAAGTGCAGGTGATCCTGCAGTGAGTCTGGACAAGAGTAAGAGTCCTTCCACCTGTGCCTGATGAAGAGTTGTTAGGTGAACTGTGGCTTTGAGGTAAGCCCTAGTAATTATGCTTAATCGTAGTGTCTTGTGGACGAGTAAGCAGTGACATGGAAATAAACTTCGCCCTAGAGTTGGCCACAATAAAGAATCCAGTTCTTGTCCACGTGTTCTGCTTGTGCCCCGTTTGCCTCCGAATGTAGCCCATCTTGACTGTGTACCCGAGGTGTCGCTCGTACTAGAGGACGCTTTCAAATTTTAAAGAATGGGATCCTCTGGGGAAAGAGCCCAGGTGTGTTACCATGTGTCGTCAATATGCCTGGACTCTCGTCGTCACTGCTGGACTCACTGCTGCCTGACGTGGAGTAATTGTTCGATAGAACTGCTGTCCTCAGAGGTCAGGTAGTTGAAACATGGGACGATTTGGTCCCTTGTAGTGTACAACACATCTTCATAGACTTGGTCCGTCCGTAGCTGAGAGAAAGCAAGCCGGGATGACTCTTAGAATAGGGAAGTGGATGGTCGTGGTTTGTCCTAGTTCTTCCTTGTAACATAGATTCGCGTCTTAGATCCAGGGGAATCCCTGCTTGTGCCCGGGACGTACTCTGAAAGTCACGGGTGTCACTCTTGTTCTGATTGTTGTAAGTCTGATCTCACTCTCATACATAATATCACCCTTTCAGAGTAATCGCATTCTCTCGTATTCATCTTCCACTCATGCTAAACATACAGTCATTAATGTCGCTCATAGTACTCGTACATTTGTACTAATTTTAAAATATTCATCACTGTCTCACTTCCTTGGTGATCTCACTCATAATAGTTTAACTTACAGATCTAATTCTCATGGTAATCTCACTCATACTAACTCTGGTCTCATTCATATTAACATCACACATTCATATTTCCTAACACTTCCTTATTCCTTCAGCCTTCTTACACCTACCCATATACTTTCCAACGCATCTTCACACAAAATCCAGCTCACTCACTCGTATTATTTCTTACAAAACCTGAGCACCAAAGATCCTTCATTATTCATCCTCCTACAGCATTTCCCACTTTTTCCACCCCATAGGCTTTCTACAACGTCTCTCTCATCCAACACTCATTCCCACTTCTAATATCACTTCATCCCTTCAAACCTCCACACTCTCTCATTCTTCAATCTCTTCCAACACCCTTTCACGCTTGTCCCACACTTCCTCACTCTTTCGTGTTCCCTATGCTCTCCCAAAATATATGGCATTCTTAACATACCTTTCTCAGGCATCTTCACTTTCATTGTCCACACTCTCCCAATACCTTTTCCCACACTTTCAACGCCGTTTTACCCTTTCTGTTGTTACTCCCTTATTTCCCACATTCTTCCAACTTCTTTTCCCATCGCCTCACTCTCTCATTTACACACTTCTCAACACCCATTCACACTTTTGAACACCTACGCTCTTTCTTATTTTAACACTTCCAACACTGCAGTTTTACCATTTCCTCACCTTTTTCACACCTGAAACACTCCTTCTCACCCGGTCCACTCTTACACTCACGCATTTTGCCATTCCTTCACCTTTAATCATTTATGCAAATTAACTACCGCTCCTCCTCCCGTCTGACTTTAATAGTCCCCACCAAGTAGTTGATGGAGAACAGCGGTTTTTCATTTCTCACATGCTCTCCTACAATTTTTCGTTTTTTCAGCTCTGTTTTCCAGGAAAAGTTGCATGATCTGTTTCATTGTGCATGTTGTTTGGTAACTATTTTTGTGCTCTTTCTCCTCCTTCTTCAGGGTCCTGCTTCACCCATCAAAGGTGGGAATTAAGAGATAAGGTGGCGACGATTATAATGCTTTTGATCGTGTCTTCGTTAACTTTGGAGAGATCTGGGAATACATTACGTTTCTTTTCATTGCTTGTATTGTCCCTTCATTCCACGTCCATATCATCGTATCTCCTTATCAAAAATACACACCAAACATCCTGATCACCCCGCTGCTCCAATGTTGTTATCCTTTCACCCATATTCCCTTTTATTTTTTCCTCACCTTCTCTATCATTCCTCTTCCTTCCATCATCTCTGTGTATCCAACTCATTCACTTTTCATTTTCGCATACATATTCTTTATTCATATATTCCTCTCACTATCTCTTCTATTATTCCTCCCCCTTCCATCCTCTGCTTATCCTCCCCTTTTGCACAACCCTTTGAACCCCACAACATTTCACACTGGCTCACCTTTCACACGCACGAACGTCCTCTGCCACCTCACCATCTTTCACACCTTACACCTCATTTCCCCTCCCACACATCTGTCACAACAACGCTACATTTCCTCTTACATAATATTAACCCTTGATATTTCATTATACACCTGTCACACACTTCAGCTTATTTTCTTTCACACACAGAAATCCTTAATATTTTGATATGCACTTCTTTCATCTAATATTTCACTTACAATGCATGGGCTTGTTATATCTATCTCACTTCCCCTAACACAGACGTATCATTCAACATTGTCTTATTTCCTTTCACACATTTATGAATCTGTGATATTTTGCTCTGCATCTTTTTTTTGATACAAGAAAGAAGGAACCAAAGGCAAGGAGCCTGCAAGATTGGTCCCTCCAATAAAAAAACAAAAACAAGATAATAGAGAGCCAAATTCAAGATCCGTTCATTTCGAGATGCCTGGACACACTGTGTTTGACTTGCTGGAGGGCAGTAGGAAATACAGAAAGAGGAAGACAGTTCCAGAGATGACCAGTTGCATACATGAAGGTCTGGGAGCAACGGTTAACTCTTGCAATAGAGAGTTGGACAGAAAAGTGATGGGAGTGCATACACTTGTTATTCCTATCTCATTTCCACCAACACAGACCTATTATTTAATTCTGTTTCATTTCCTCTCACGCGTTTATGAACCTGCGTTATTTTGCTCTGTCTGTTACACATTCAATATTATTTTTCTTGTCATCCACTGTCATCCACTTCTAGTAACAATACCTCGCTTCTTGTTACACATCTATTAAACTTCGATGTTTTGATGCACATTTGCGTCAACTAGCACTCTATTTCCACACACACACACACACACACACACACACACACACACACACACACACACACACACACACACAGTTTCCATTAGCGTCCATCCAATACTCGTCTTGTTTTCTAAGCCGACCAGTCTAGCCTTTGGGGTCTGATAGCTTGAAACAGGTTTCTCTCTCTCTCTCTCTCTCTCTCTCTCTCTCTCTCTCTCTCTCTCTCTCTCTCTCTCTCTCTCTCTCTCTCTCTCTCTCCTGTGTGTGGGAGGGGGGAGGGAGGCTGAAGTAACTAGGCCTCACAGATGCTCATATCCGTCATCATTCTGACTACACCACTTTTTTTTTTTTTTAATTGCATTATTTTCCTCTTGTTTCTCTCTGATCCTCATTGAGTACTCGACTAGCCATTAATTATAGAAGCATTAGGATATGACCATCATATTTTGTTCCGTAGTCTAATCACAACCTTATCACCTTAACCTGTCCTATCGCTCCAGTACGGCCTGCGGACCCTCCAAAGAAACATCGTCTGTGGCACTTTGGAGCTGCTGACTGGGAGGCCTTCAGGCAGTACTTCTTTAATTTTCCCGGAATGATTATTGCTTTCATGGCCGGGAGCCATCTGGGTGTGCCTTGCGCATTGCGGAGGTTATTCTCTCGGGCATGGAAGCATACATTCCTTTCTCATATCCTTTGGCTAATGCACGAAAGCCATGGTTTAATCGCGCTTGTTCTAATGCTGTTTGCAACAGGGAGAGGGCCTATAAAAGGTACAGGAGCCAACCCACCCCTGAATCACATCTTTTATACGTTTCTGCGTGGAATCGTGCTGAGTCTGTTCTTTGCTCTGCTAAAAATATTTTCATCCGTCCAAAATGCTCTCAGCTCTCTAACTCGAATTCTTCCCGCTCCTTGTGGCACCTTGCCAAAAACCTTTCTAACAACTTTACCTCATCATCCTTCCCTCCTCTTTTCTACTCTGATGGCTCTGTAGCTATTTCTTCTACTGATAAAGCAGATCTCTTTGCTCAGACTTTCTCCTCCAGTTCCACCTTAGACGATTCCGGTGCTGTTCCTCCATCACTTCCCCCCCTCAGACTTCCTCATAGCTAACATTAAAATTTCTTCAGCTGATGTATTTTCTGCCATCACAGGCCTCAATACTAATAAGGCATATGGGCCTGATGGAGTCCCTCCTGTTGTTCTCAAGAGCTGTGCTTCTGTGCTTACACCCTGCCTAGGCAAACTCTTTCACCTTTGTCTATCAACTTGTACCTTTCCTTCTTGCTGGAAGTTTGCTCTCATTCAGCCAGTCCCAAAGAAGGGTGACCATTCCCAGCCCTCTAACTATCGTCCAATTGCTTTAGCATCCTGTACCTCAAAAGTTTTCGAGTTTATTCTTAATAGAAAAATTTTAAAGCATCTTTCCTATCACAACCTTCTTTCTGATCGTCAGTATGGGTTCCGTCAGGGACGCTCCACAGGCGATGTCACCTACTTTTCAGACTCCTGGTCACCCTCCTTTCGGGACTTTGGCGAAAGCTTTGCCATTGCACTTGACATCTCAAAGGCTTTCGATCGAGTCCGGCATAAATCTTTAATTTCCAAACTGCCTTCTTACGGTTTCTATCCTTCTATCTGTGCCTTCATCTCTAGCTTCCTTTCTGGTCGTTCTATAGCTGCTGTTGTAGACGGTCATCGTTCTTCTCCTAGATCTATTAACAGTGGTGTTCCTCAGGGCTCTGTCCTATCACCAACTCTCTTCCTTTTATTCATCAATGACCTTCTAAACTGTATATCTAACCCTATCCACTCATATGCTGACGACTCCACCCTTCACCTTTCCATTCGATTCCCACAACGCCCATCTCAGCAGTTACTTCAACAAACAAGGGATGAGGCTATGGCACATCTAATGTCTGACTTGGCTCGTATCTCTGACTGGAGTAAAAATAATCTGGTTGTTTTTAATGCATCAAAGACTCAGTTTTTGCACCTATCAACCCGACAAAATCTTCAACAGGTATACCCATTAATGTTTAATAATATTCAGCTTAATCCTGCATCATCCATGAACATGCTTGGGGTTTTATTTACTCGGGACTTATCTTGGATAGATCATATTACATCTCTTGTAAAATCTGCTTCCAAGAGACTGGGTGTGCTAAGCCGACTCCGCTCTTTCTTTACCCCTGCACAATTGTTGACTCTATACAGGGGTTTTACCCGCGCGTGCATGGAGTACAACTCTCATGTGTGGGGAGGTTCCCCACATACAGCTCTTCTCAATAGAGTGGAGTCAAAGGCTTTTCGTCTCATTAACTCTTCCCCTCTTACTGACTCCCTTCAACCTCTGTCTCTTCGCCGCACTGTTGCATCTTTATCTCTTTTCTATCGCTACTTCAATGGTCACTGTTCCTCTGAACTGTCTGCATGCATTCCTCCACCTCTACGACGGGTGGTAGCACCCTTACTCTCATCTCGTTTCTGTCCAACTCTCTAATGCAAGAGTTAACCGTTACTCCCAGTCCTTCATTTTATGCAACAGGTCAACTCTGGAACTGTCTCCCTCTGTCTGTATTTCCTGCTTCCTATGATCTCCAGTCTTTCAAACGCAGTGTGTCCAGGCATGTCGAAATGAATGGATCTTGAATTTGGCTCTCTCTTGTATTTTGTTTTACTCTTGGAAGGAACAGTTTTGCTGGCTCGTTGTCTTTGGTTCCTTCTTCCTCACATAAAAAAAAAAAAAAAATAGTGGTGGTGACCAACATCCACTCAATTGGTGTGGTGCCACTTCTTCCTTCAACTTTATAATTTTTTCGTGCCTGTTCTCCCATCTTCCTTTTTCTATTTCTTCCATCTATTCTGTCACTCTTTATTACACTTCTTTTCTATTCAGATGGCTCTACATTGAGTGAGCCTAATAGTTTCTTGTAAGCCAGAAAAACATTTGCAACGCTTGGTATTAACCATATAACCAATCCATACGTGTTCCCTACGAGTCAACTAGTGGGTTAGCTGAGGATTAGTGCCCTTCCCCGTAAAACAAGTAACTCAGACAAATGGCCACCCTTTACGGGACTGTGGCGTCTGGCTAAAGATGTGATACGCCTGGTTCTGTAGTGGGGTACTCAAATCGGAATAAGAAACAGTTAAAATGTCCCAGAAGCTGTAGTATTATGCAAAATGCTGCTTGAGGTATAGGTTTGTTTTGGAGTAAGGTTGTCCTAGCCTCAGGCCATTGTGCTCTAAAGCAGTGCTACTCAAAGTGTGGTACGCGTACCGGTGACGGTACGCGAGCCATCGTCTGCCGGTACGCGGAGATTTGTATTATTATGGCTACATTGTTCATTTACTCACTCATGTTAAAAGTCATTGCTATTCAACTATCGAATGCGATATAATGAACAGCAAAACAGTGAACTGAATACGCATGAGACCCCCCCAAAAAAAAAAAATAATAATTGGAATGAGAATACAGTATGGTAGTTAATTAATTTTGGAAACATTAAACGTATGCATCCAATTAAAAGATTTGGTCGATTTTTTACTATGAGTGGCATCCATGAAACATATCACACATCTGGCAACCTTGATCCACACGTGTGGAGCAGTCAGTTAGTTACCATCAAGAAGTGGAACAGAGAGCATCTGCGTGTTGTCATTTGGGACCACGTCCCAACCCACTGATCAGAAATAGTGAGTACTAATAATTTTAAAGGCTGGTTCACACTATTTATGATGTATTTGCTTTAGTATCATTTGTATTTCTCCACATAAAATTAATTAAAACAAATAAATAATTAAACAATTAAATAAATATTTCTCAATAAAAGCATTCCCACTGCATTTATTCGGCTTTCATCCTAATATCATAAATTAAGTATATACCCGGGTTATGGAATTTATATTCATTATTTTTATCCCAAATTTACAGATGGCAAAGCGAGGCCCAATGGACATGTTTATCAGACCAAAACATCCGGTTGCTGAACACACAAATAATTCTGAAGCAGATGACAGCGATGTAATTGAAACCGAAGTGTTGCCGGCAAAAAGAATTCATACTGGCTTAACTCGGAAATATGACTCCTCATACGTTCAATTCGGTTTTGTAGCCACGAATGATGGGGGAGTGCCTAAACCGCAGTGTGTTTATTCATTATAATTTTTCGTTTTATTACTCATACACATGCTTATATTTGTTCATACGGCTTTGCTAGTTTAATTTGTTAATGGTTTTATTTATATTGTAATATTGAATTACTTGTTTACAAAATCAATTTAAAATAAAAAAAAATGTCAACTTACTTTTATTATCTATTCATTATATTTTTCCTGTATAAATGAATATTACTACGAATGTCTCGGATCGTAAACAATTAATTATATGGCACAAATATGGTACTGGTCAATGGCACACTGGGAAGACTTGTTACGTCAATGATGACTGCCCTTGGATTGGCTTGTTCGCTTGCACATTGAAAAAAAAAAACTGCCGGTCCGCCACATAAGATAGTTTGAGAAGCACTGCTCTAAAGGGCTTATTATGAGGTTTATTATTAACGTTGCCATTGGCTATATTTTATTCATTGTCGACACACAGTTTCTTCCACTTATTAATCTATAGCTTTGTCCTCCTTTTTGTACACATCTCATTCTTCCAGGTTTTGCTTTCTTAAACTCTCCATCCTTCTCAGTATGCAAGATAAGCTGCATAATTCTGTGTTGTACATCTTTACTTGCTTGAGTCTGAATCAATACCACAGTACAACCCGGCATTATCACAGTCTCCTCCCTCCTGATTCCTCTGCTGGGGCTATCCCTCTCCCAAACTGGCAGTCATTCCTAATAACGAAAGCAGTCAGTGCTCGTATATTCTCGGCGTTATCAAAGACCCGTTTCTTCTCATCTTCAGAGTGGCAAGTCGGCCGCTTATTAAGAAGTAAGACCAGCCACGGTTAGCCGCAATATTACTTGCAGCTAAGTGCAGTTTCATTCTCTTCCACAGTGCGCTCTCACTCACCTTACTGAACCAGGTTAATTGTTAAAAAAATTAAAAATAGGCATAGAGGAGTTACGACACGGGGTAGGGGAGAATAAGGTACAGACGGTGGAACAGAAGATAGTAGTAACAGACAGTGGTATGGTGTAATTTAGCTGATTTTATGGACAGGCTTTTATTGTGGGCGGTCACCCTACACACTAAGCAGCAGTCAGTGAGGATCGAACCCATGCCAGTGCCTCCCACCTTCCCCTGAGGGCAGGAAGAAGGGGAGAGAGAGAGAGAGATTGGGTGGGTGGGTTGGCAGCAAGAACGAAATGCAGATCTCATCCGAAACTTAGGACCTGAAAGTACTGAAGAAACTGTCATTGAGGTTGCATATCAGAGAGGAAAGTTCGTAACATTGTCAGCGTTTTCCCTTTTCCCTTTTCAGTTAATTTTACCCAAATAAAGGAAAAATCGAAGTCAAGGAGGTAATGATGGTTATACGAACACCTGCATTGCCGACAGTCTCACGTATCTATAACCATGTGGCGATATCAGTAAATTTAAAAAGATGTTATCGTATTATAGAAATCTATCTATCTATATGCCTAGGCTGCTTTCCCCAAGGAAAGAGAGGTAGCCGAGACAGGACGACTCACTCTCCATTTACTCATCCATTCAAACACATTCATTTGCATCTTAGCCCCAGAGGGGAGAATGGACAGATCCTCACCGCACCACACCACACAAATGTCAACTGCGCAATGCAGTCAGTGACATCCGCAGCAGGGCCCAACAGCAGAGCGGGTTTACCCCTGCCACTTCATAATAGACCCATCCCCTTACCCGCACCTGACCTGATTAGCTGATCAGACCAAATGCGGGAGAATATCCCCTCAGGGCTGCATCATCACTTATTCATTTACAATTTCTCTCCATTTACTTCTGTCATGCACAGCCACTCTTCCTTGCTCAACAGACATCCTTCTCGCATCCAGCGCTCTCTTCACACTGTCCATCCATCCTATTCGTGGTCTTCCTCTCAGCCTTACACCTCTCACATCAGATCTAGTTATCTTTTTCACCAATCGCTCATTATCCATTCTCTCCACATGCCCAAACCTTCGCAACACCCTCTGCTCAAGTCTACCAGCCATCTCCCGAACAACTCCAGTTCTTCGCATTTCATCATTTCGCACTCGATCCATACGCGTCACTCCACACATACTCCTCAGACACCTCATCTCCATTACATTCAAACTTTTCCTCTCTGCTACACCCATATTCCATGTTTCAGCCCCATATAACGCAGTCGGTACCACAACACCCTCATACAGCCTTCTCTTTACATCCATTCTAAGCGAATGACATCTAAACACTTTTTCATTCCTCCCAGCACCTTTCCTACTTCATTTATTCTAAACTTCATTTCTGCATCTATTCTTCTATCCACAGCAACATGTGACCCTAGATATTTAAAACACTCTACCTCCTCAAGCAACTCGCCATTCAAAACTATATTCATCCCCCTACCATCTACCAACCTCGTATACTTCACCACTTTACCCTTATTCTCATTTACTTTCAATTTCCTCCTTTCACACACCCTTCCAAACTCCTCTACCAACTGTCTCAATCTCTCCTCTGAATCAGCCACCAGTGCAGTATCATCTGCAAACAGCAGTTGCTTCAGATTCCACTCTCCACCATCAACATTCACCAGACTCAGACCTCCACCTAAAACTCTTGCATTCACCTCCCTTACAACACCATCCATGTAAATATTAAACAACCAAGGCGACATCACACATCCCTGTCGCAGCCCCACTCTCATGGGAAACCAATCACTCACAGCATTTCCCACTCTTACACACGCTCTACTATTTACATAAAAACTTTTCACCCCTTTTAGTAACCTACCATCAAGTCCATACAATCTTAAAACAGTCCACAAAGCCTCACTATCAATTCTATCATACGCTTTCTCTAAAGCCATGAATGCCCAAAACACATCCTTGCCTTTCGCTAAATACTGTTCACACAGCAAACACCTGATCCACGCATCTCCTCCCTCTCCTAAAGCCACACTGCTCATCACCAATCACTCCCTCTGTACCCTCTCTAACTCTCATAATTAACACTCTACCATAAACCTTACCTACAACATTCAACAGACTTATACCCCTAAAGCTAGTACATTCATACTTATCACCCTTGCCTTTATACAACGGGACCACACAAGCACTTGCCCAGTCAATTGGCACCATACCTTTCACAAAGCACACATTCAACAATCTTACTAACCAGTCAACAAGAGTCACTCCACCACCCTTCAGGCATTCCACAGCACACCCATCCATACTTGCAGCTTTCCCTATTTTCATCTCCTTTACTGCCTTCTCCACTTCCTCCTTCGTGATCAAAGAAGCATTCAACTCTCCCAACACATTTATTCCTTGCACCCTTCCATCTGCCACAATCTCAGCCACCCTTTCCTCCTCTACATTTAACAATCTTTCAAAATACTCTGCCCATCTCTTCCTTACTGCATCTATCTCAATTAACATCCCTCCATCCTCTGCTTTTACTCGTTCTTCCTTCCCAGACTCTCCCTTTCGCACCCTTTTCACCTCCTTCCAAAACATTTTCTTATTCTGTTGAAAATTTTCTGTCAGACGCCTACCCCACCTCTCATCTGCTGCCACTTTAGCATCACGCACAGCCCTTCTCGCCCTATTCCTCTTTTCCTTATACCTTTCATATGACATCTCATCCTTCCTCTGCAACCACACTTCATATGCACGTCTCTTCTCAGCCACAGCCATACTTACTTCCTCGCACCACCATTCACTTCCTTTTCTTACACCACCACCCACACGTCTCACACCACACACCTCTTCTGTATGCCCCACCACAGCACTCTTAAACAACTGCCATTCCTCCTCCACACTGCCATTTTCCTGATCTTTTACTGTGTTCCACTCATCTTTCAATTTCTCCTGATACTCTATCTTTTTCTCTCTTTTATCCAACTCACTCACTTTCAAAACCTCCCTGCCACACTTAACCCTCCTAGCTCTCACCCACCTCTTACCTACTCTTAACTTTCCCTCCACCAGGTAGCGGTCAGACATACCTCCACCCTCCCCTCTCAGAACTCTCACATCCAACAATCTTCCTATTACATTCCTAGACACAACCACATAGTCCATCAAAGCTCTATCAACAACCCTTCCACCCTCCTGTCTCACCCATGTATACTTATAATTATCTTTCTTCTCAAACAGCATATTTCCAATCACCATCTCTCGCTCAACACACATCGCTATCATTCGTTCTCCATTTTCATTTCTTTCAGGCACACCATGCATATCAACTACACCTTCAACTGCTACATTTCCCACTCTAGCATTCAGATCTCCCATCATTACCACATTCACATTCGCTCCAAAACTCTGCAGACACTCATCAACATCAATCAGAAAGACTCCCTCTCTTCTTCATCCCTTTCACTACCAGGCCCATATGCACTCACAAACATCTTCTTCATCCCTTTCACTACCAGGCCCATATGCACTCACAAACACCCACAACTCCCGTTCAGATTTCGCTTTCACCCACATCAGTCTTGATGACACCTCCTTCCATTCAATCACACACTGTTGTACTTCCGGACTTACTAACAAGGCCACACCTTCTCTTGCCCTTCCTCTATCAACACCTGACAAACTTCCATTCACACTTCCAAACATAGACTCATCCTTCCCTTTAATCTTCGTTTCACTCAAAGCTAACACATCCAACTTTCTTCTCACAAACATTCTCCCAATCTCCTCCCTTTTAGCCTCAATCGTACTACATCCACGCACATTCATAGACCCAATCTTCAGGGAATGGGGATAACTCCATCCCCCATCCCTTTCTCTGGCCTGTCTCTTTTTAGGAACTAAAAAACAGAGGAGGGGGTCCCTAGTCCCCTCACCCCGCCCCTTTTAGTCGCCTTTTACGACACGCAGGGAATACGGTGGCAGTATTCTTCCTAACACAACCTGGCCGCAGAGTAGTAGTACCACCCCATAGTGCGGCCAGATTATAGAAATAACCGTACATGATAGAGGGAAAGGACTGAAAATTCCCCCCCCCCCCTAGTTGGAAAGCTGTCCCCGTAGCCTACATTAACCTCCTAATAGAATGAACTTGTAAGGCGAATAAAATCGTCTGTTGGCAGCAGGGATTAACCAGACGTTATAGTAATAAGGAGTTAACCCGTTCAGTCAGAGTATGCTATTATATTTTTGTCACATTTAATTTTGTTATATTTAAGTTGAGGGAACCTCTTGCAGTGAAGGGACTAGAAACTATCTCCATCATACTCCTCCACTGTGAAATGTCTCCCCAAAGGTAAATAAAATTGTTAGTCATGAAGAGTACACGATAAAATACGTATAACTGAAGGGGTTAGAAATTCCTCCCCCAAGTCCACCCAGGCTCACCACGGGACTGCTACGTTTGCCTGTTAGGAATAAAATCACCATATACATGTAAGAATGCTTAACTATTGGTTTTTACAACATATTTTGCAACTTCAGCCTGGGAAAGTTTTTATTTATTGATTTTTTTTTTTTTTTCTGCACTGGTCTGCTAATTTGTGTGAATTTGTTCGGCTACGAAATGACCTTTTTTAATGACAATGTTAATGAACGCTGTATGTAACTTCTCCAGCTTGAAAAGTGTTCCCTTTCCTGCAGAACAATATATAAGATCTCGTTGTTGTAAAGAAAGTAAGCTTTTTAAATCGATAACACTTCATCTTCGTAACACCAGACGATTTTCTTCAGCTAAGGAAGAACCTCGTGTATTAGAGGGGTTAATGAACGCTTTGTCAGTCCCCTGTGCCTGGAAAAATCTCACATGAAGAAACCAACAGGAAAGGTAAACAGATAAAAAACAAGTATTTTTCCACCACGGTACTCCTAAACGTTCATTTTGTAAAAATAATTCAGCGTATAAGGAGTGGTAAATTGTTGGCCACTTAAAACACAATGTATGCTTAAGACTCCAAGGAAGGGTTTTACCGGTAATTTTGCTGTACCACATGCAAATCCTTTACTTTAAATAGTTTTTATAATTCGCTGGATTTTTTTTTTCTTTAAGACCTAACAAGTTACTCCTCCCTCAGAACTGGGTAAGTACAAAAGTAATATTGCTTTTTTTTTTTTTTTTTTGTTATTTACAAGCATCCATCTTTCACTACTAGAGCGTTTTTTGTTTTATTCTTACTACATTCAGACAGTTTTACCTACCGTGGAATTATCCTCTCGCACTAAAGGGACTGACGGCTGTGTTTAACCCGTCAGGATTGATAACTCTCTCCAAAGCTGAATTAACTGAAAACCTGGCCAGAGTGTTCAAAGAGTTGTCGCAGTTGTGGTCACTTCTGCTGGTGTCTGGGGAAGCACGCATCTGGCTCAGCTGGCATTCTGTGTTAGGTAACACGCATCTGGCTCAGCAGGCATTCTGAGTTAGGTAATGTACGTGATCATTCAATAAGAACTATAGGGAATATGTTTTACAGATGTATATCAATAGACTGACAAAGAGATACAACATACTGTACAGACAAACAGACAATATTGGAATATGTTCCCGTCTTATAGCTGGTATTTTGGCTGAAATGAAATATTATTCACCACTTGATATTTTACTGTTCTTCCAGCTGTCGGCAGCAGAAATGGGGCTGTTATTCCAGTCTTCTCATTACTCTTCAATGGTGAATTTAAACGCTGACAGAGTAAAACTCTCTAATATTTATATGTCAGATCAATAAGGAAAGTGACAAGAGGAGCTGTAAAATCTTATGCTTTAAGAATTACTGTAATCAAGATAACCCAGCATCCATACAATCGGTACAGCAACCCAGCATCCAACTCTCCTATTCTCTTGAATGATAATTATACCAATGATCAGTATTTTTACTTGTAAGATCAGCCAGTACAATGATGATAGTTATGATGGTCACGGCTGCAGGCACTTAAAATGTGTTTTGTCTCACAGTATCAGTTTTTTGCAAAGTCACTGATAACGTTACCTCATGCATCTGGTGACGTATTTGTTGGCATAATTTTGATACATCCAGACGATGTTATTCAAACTAAAGGTCTCTTATTAAAGGGAACAATGAAGGCTGAACTTAAGACCTATAGTTCTAGAAGTAGCCTGTCTCTTAAGCTAAGAAAAAATAGTTACATTAACAATGATAGAACGAAATGACCCCCTTGGGCTGAAAGAGTTAACTAAGCTTTATTTGTAAAAGTACAATAGGTGCTTATTAGTTTCTGTGCTCCGGTATATAACGTATAATGTAATAGATAGGTGCTTAAACATCACTGCGGCGTTTAGTAATAAACGTTTAAGATCCGACTGATAATAACCTGTAGTGTGTTCACTGTGTGTGCGAAACGACCAAGCAATTGCCATGTTATCACAATTTCCCTCTGATACAAAATTATTGGAGGAATCTTCGCTATTTAATTATCTGAGTTAATGTCAAAACACAGTATTACGACGGAAAATCTTTTTTACTTAGATTTAGTAATTGAGGCGTTCACTGACTAGAGCCAAACACTCCTTTGGAAAAGTGTAGATTCCAAGGAGTTCCTGCATCTTTATAGGTGAGTCTTTAGTTGATAACAAAATTTACTGAATGAGTGTATCACATGCAGAAAGAATGTCAACTCTACTTCACATAAGAGTTTTGTTATTAGCTTCTGCATAGGGTGACGATCTGGTCGGGTCGAGCAGGGCCGGGTCGGGTCGGGCCGGGCCGCTCATTTCCTGACAGTAAACATCGCTCGCTAGTTCGTAATAACAGAGCCAGAGTTATCCTGATTTAACAGTGAAAGCAGCTGCATAATGTATTGTAATTTAGTAAGTCGAAAGTAAGAGAGAATGCGCCCGCGTTACCGCTACCCAGTTAACAAAGAAAAACAAAAACGGAGGTTTGTTTTATAATAATAATAATGAAAATGTCGCAGTATGGTGTGTAAAGTTGCAGGAAAGCTGCTGGCAATATTACCTTTCCAGGAGCGAAATGTGACGGAACTTCGTGGCGTTGTTAAAATACCTCAGGTATATTGTGTTAGCCTTTCACTCGGTAATAAAAATATAATGTCTGTTTACACCACTAATATTGCCAGGCAAACTGTCAGAAATGTGGAAATATTATCTTGTCAGTTTTTACTGCAGGACAGGGTGACGCGGCCACACTGCCTGGGGTGTGCTGCTGGGGAGGCCATTGGGGTCGGTGCACTTTACCTCACCACATCCACCTTAAATTACACTGGTTTACAAAAAAAAAAAAAAAAAAAAAAAAATGAGGCAAGCATGTGAATAGGTGTTTTTGACTAATTTTGATATGCTTAATTCAAATTTCTAAACAGTTTTGCTCTATCACCTCTATTTTTTTTTGCTTTCACATATCCCGTTTTTTTTTATTATGATGTATATATTTATAATATAATTAGTTTATTTCATGTATTAAAATGACATATTACAGAACGAAACAAAACAGACACAGAACACTGACAGAACTAAATATTACTGTTACTTGGATATAAGCATATATATACACCATAGTACTACAGACAGTCGGAAGTGAGTTTTTTTGGACGATCTAGTGTACTTTGCCTCCGGAATTCACGCAGGAGCATCCAGCAAAGTCCCCCATCATGCTGGGGTTCCACTTGCCTTGGTAGTTGCTCTCCATCTTAGTAATATCTTGGTGGAACCTTTCCCCATGTTCGTCACTTACTGCTCCGAGGTTCTGGGGGAAGTTGAGGTGGGAGTGGAGAAAATGAATCTTGAGACATTCGGCACCCCATATCCTGATACACCTGCAACTACTAATCGACACGCTCTTGGTAATCTAGTGCTCGTGTGTTACCAAGGGAGCCATGGCAGACTGACTTAAATGCTTCCCATGCTCTCCTTTCCTTCGAGGTGAGCTTCTCTTCGAATACCTCATCCTTCAGCACCTCCCGGATCTGAGGTCCGACGAAGATGCCCTCCTTGAGCTTAGCAAAACTGAGAGCTGGGAACAGAGTGCACAGGTGTTGGAAGGCAGCGCCATCCTTGTCCGTGACCTTCATGAAATTCTTCATAAGGCCAAGCTTGATATGAAGAGGGGGAAGAAGCACCTTGTTCATGTCCACGAGAGAATTTTCTTGGCCACTGTGTTTCCCAGGCAGGAAAGTGCTCCTAGACCCCCAGTAAGCTACTGGCCTTCCCAGCCGCGAAATGCACATGATTGACCTTGTTGTGGCGCGCGTTTTAAACCAAGTTCCAAGCAAATAAGACGGTAAATGGATTTTTGGCGAATATTTTGGGTCTAGGCCTATATGTATACATGTACGTACATGTATACATGTATATCTCAAAAATTAGAGGTGATGAGTGAAAACGGATTTTGAATCAGAAATCAGCACCCAAAAATTAGGTTAGAACACCTAATTTCATGCTTGCCTCAAATTTTTAGTAAACTAGTGTTATTATTATTATTTTAATATCATTATGGTGGTACATGGGGGCACTCACCATCCACTCACTTGATGTAGTGCCGCTCTCAGGTGTCTGCCCTTTCCTCTCCTTCAGCCTTCTCTCCTTCCATTCTCATCTGTCTTTCCTTCATTCTTTCCTCGTCCTTTTTCCCACGGGTGACTTTACACTCTCTCTTCTGTCTTTCTTTCCTTCATTCTTTCTTCTTCATTCTGCCTGTGGGTGACTCTACACTGAGTGACATGCCAATTGGTTTCCTGTACACCAGGAAACCATTTACTATGCTGGGTGGTAACCATATAACCAAATTTTAGCGCCTGGTGGTTTAGTGGGTAATTATTGTGCTCCAGTCGGATTGAGCCGGTGAAGGTTTATATCCAAGGGATGGTTGTGGTTTATTGCTCACACAATACCACTCAGGGATGCGTGAGTCTGGTCACCCTCATCTTAAATGTCAGGACCAACTTGCCTAGCCCCGGGCTCCTACGCTTCACATGGGGCAGCGTAGGATTGGATGGTGGATGGATTATTATTATTATTATTATTATTATTATTATTATTATTATTATTATGATTATTATTCAGGCTTAACTTCACCCATGACTCGTGACAGAATATCTAATTTCCTTAAACATAAACCATATACATAATTTGTTGTTGTTCACCTGACTCATTCCTCGCTTTAGTTATTGTCAGGTCTTAATGAACTGCGACAGCAAACTGAGTGTCGAAGTACATTTGCTTTACTAAGTGGTATTTCTGTGTGAAGCAGTACAGTACTTTATCTATGCTACACTGAATGTCCCTCAAGCAGCTGTATTTTCACTGCAATTCACCAGCTGCCTGGCGGATTTGTGTGTGGTTCAGTGATTGTTTGGAAACTTATATTTGGTTATAATATGTTAAGGCGAAAAGAAGGGGACCATGGAAGCTGTTACAGATGTATTATGTGAAAGGAAAATTACAGTTCATAGCAAAGAACTTTTGCGATGTTAGGGAGTTAGGATGGACGAAGGTTTAAGGGGGGTGGGAGGGAAGGAAATTAAAGATAAAAGGATGAAGTGAATGGGAGGGAGAGAAAGGGTAGGGAAGGGATGGGGGTGGGGGGAATCGGAGGGAAAGGAAGGGAAGGGATGAGGGGAATGGGAGGGAAGGGAAGGGAAGGGAAGGGATGAAGTTGATGGGAATGGGAGGGAAGGGAATGGAGAGGATGTGGATCAGAGGAATGAGAGAAGGGAAAGGATGTGGATGAGGGAGCTGGGAGGGGAGGGAAGGGAAGGGATTGGGATGAGAGGACTGGGCAGGAAGAGAAGGGAGGGATGAGGATGAAAGTACTGGCTTCCCCTTCCCCTGATCCTCATCCTTCCTTCTCCTTCCCCTCATCCTAAATCGTTCTTCCCCTTCCCCTCACAGTCTCATCCTTCCTTCCCCTTCCCCTCGTCTTCATCTTCATCCTCAGCCTTCATTCCATTTCCCCTCATCCTCAGCCCTCCTTCCCCTTCCCAACATCTTCATCCTTCCTTCCCCTTCTCCCATCCTTATCCGTATTCTTCCCCTCATCCTTCTCCTCATCCTTCCCCTTCCCCTTATCCTTCCCCTTCCCCTCATCCTTCCCCTTCCTCTCATTCTCCCCCCTTCCCCTCCTCCTCCCCCCTCCCCTCATCCTCCCCCTTCTCCTCCCCCCTCCCCTCATCCTCCCCCTTCTCCTCCCCCCTCCCCTCATCCTCCCCCTTCTCCTCATCCTCCTCCTTCTCCTCATCCTCCTCATCCTTCCTCTTCTCATCATTCTTTCCGTATCCTTCTCCTCATCTTCATCCATCCCTTTTCCCTTCATCTCACTCTCATCCTTTCCCTTCCCCTCATTCTTATCCTGGTCCTTCCCTTTCTCCACATCCTCATCCTTCCCCTATCCTTCATCCTCATCCTTATCCTCACATTTCCCCTTATCCTCATGCTTATCCTTTCCCTTCCCCTCATCCTCATCCTCCGAGGAAAGGAAAGGGGTGGATGAGGGGAATGGGAGGGAAAGGAGGGGATGAGGATGAGGGGAATGGGAGTGAAGGGACGAGGATACGGGGAATGGTTGGGAACGGATGAGGATGAGAAGAATAGGAAAGAAAGGAAGGGGTGGGGATGAGGGGAATGGGAGGGAGGGGAAGGGGTGAGGATGAAGGGAATTGGAGTTAAAGGAAGCGGAGGGGATGATGATGTGGGGAAAAGGAGGAAATGGTAGGGAGGTGATGAGGATGAGGGGAATGGGAGGGGAGGGAAGAAGTGGGGATGAGGGAAATGGGAGCGAAGGAAAGGGGTGGGGATGAGGGGAATGGAATGGAAGGGAATGGAAAGAGTGGGGATGAGAGGAAGGGTTGGGAAGGGGAGGGAAGGGTTGCTGATGAGGGGAATGGGGGGGGGAAGGGAAGGGGTGCGGATGAGGGGAATGGCAGGGAAGGGAATGGAAGGGAAGGGGTGGGGATGAGGGCAATAGAAGGGAAAGGAAGGGAAGAGAAGCGTGGGGATGAGGGGAAAAGGGGGGGAGGGAAGGGAAGGGGGAGGGAGAGATTGAAGGGAGTGGAGGGGAAGGGATGGTAATGATGAGAATAGGAGGGAAAGGAAGGGGTGGGGATGAGGGGAATGGAAGGGAAGGGAAGAGAAGAGATGGGTTGAAGGTGAGGGGAATAGCAAGGAAAGGAAGGGAAAGGAATGTGGTAGTGATGAGGAATGGGAGGGAAAGGAAGGGGTGGGGATGAGGGGAATGGGAGGGAAGGGAAGGGAAGGAATGGGGATGGGGGGAATGGAGGGAACGGGAGGGGAAGTAATGTGCATGAGGGGAATGGGATGGAAAAGAATGGATGGGGATGAGGGGATTGGGAGGGAATGGAATAGGTGAGGATGAGGGAGCTGGAGGGAAAGGATGAGGATGAAGGGGATGGAGGGAAAGGGAAAGGGAAGAGATGAGGGAAACGGGAGGGAAGGGAAGGGAAAGGATGGGGAAAAGGATGGAAGGACTGGCTTCCCCTTTCCCTGTTCCTCGTCCTTCCTTCCCCTTCTCCTTCCGCTCAGTCTCACCCTTCTTTCCGCTTCCCCTCATTTTTATCCTTATCCTCATCCTTCAATCGTCTTCTCTTTCCCCTCAACATCATCTTCATCCTTCCTTCCCCTTCTTCTAATCCTCATCCATCCCCTCATCATTCCCCTTCCCTTCATCCTCATCCTGATCTTTCCTCTCATCCTCATCCCATCTCTTTCCCTCATTCTCATCCTTCCCCTTCCCATCCTCATTCTTCCCTCCAGTTATCCTTATCCATCCCCTTCCCCTCATCCTCATCCTTATCCCTCCCCTCATCCTCATCCTTATCCCTCCCCTCATCCTCATCTTTTCCCTCACCCTTATCCCTCCTTTTCCCTTCCTCCTATTTCTCATCCTTTCCCTTTCCCTCACCCTCATCCTTCCCCTACCCTTCATCCTCATCTTTGTCCTTACATTTCCCCTTATCCTCATGCTTATCTTTTCCCTTCTCCTCATCCTCATCATCCGAGGAAAGGAAAGGGGTGGATGAGGATGAGGGGAATGAGAGGGAACGAATGTGGATGAGGGGAATGGGAGGGAAGGGAAGGGGTAGGGATAAGGGGAGTTGGAGCGTAGGGGAGGGAGGGGATAACGATGAGGGGAATAGGAGGCAGTGAGAGGGGCGTGGTGAGGATGATGGGAATGGGAGGCGAGAGAAAAGGTGGGTATGAGGGGAATGGGAGGGAAAGGAAGGGGTAGGGATGAGGGGAATCGGAGGGAAGGGGGAACAAGAGGGTATGAGGGGAATGGATGGGGTGGGACGAAGGGAAGGGAGGGGAAAGGAAGGGGAGGGGAGGGTAACAGATGAGGGGATTGGGAGGGAAGTGATGGGGAGGGGTGGGGATGAGGGGAATGGGAGAGCAGGGAAAGGAAGGGAAGGAAAGGGTAGGGATGGAGAAATAGGAGGGAAGGGAAGGGAAGTGGTGGGGATTAGGGAAATGGAAGGGAAGGGATGGGGATGAAGGGAATGGAAGAGAAGGGAAGGGAAGGAGATTAGTGGAATGAGAGGGAAGGGAAGAAAAGGGATGGGGATGAGGGGAATGAAAGGGAACGGAAAGGAAGGGGTTGCGATAAGGGGAATAGAAGGGAAGGGATGAGGTGGGTTGAGGATGAGGGGAATGGGTAGAAAGGGATGGGATGGGGTGGGGATAGGGGGAATGAGAGGGAAGGGAAACGAAGGGGTGGGGATGAGGGGAATGGGCGGAAGGGGAAAGGAATGGGTGGGGATGAGGGGAATGGGAGGAAAGTGATGTGGACGAGGGAAATGGAAAGGAAGGGAAGAGATTGGAAGGGGTTGGGATTAGTGGAATGAGAAGGACGGGGTGGGGATGAGGAGAAAGGAAGAAAAGGGAAGGGGTGGGGATTAGGGGAATGAGAAGGAAGGGAAAGGAAGGGGGTGGGGATGAAAGGAGTTGGAGGGAAGAGAAGGGATGGGGATGAGGGAAGTGGGAAGGAAGGGAAGGGAAGGGATGGGGATGAGGGAAATGGAAGGAAAGGGAAGGGGTGGGGATGAGGGGAATGGAAGGAAAGGGAAGGGGTGGGGATGAGGGGAATGGAAGGAAAGGGAAAGGGTGGGGATGAGGGGAATGGGATGGAAAGGAAGGGGTAAGGATGAGGGGATGGGTGAATCCCCTGAGCCAGGACCAATGGACCATATAGCTCTGCAGGGCAAGGAGAGATCCTTGGAGAGACCGCTACATCTCTCACCAGAAATACGCCACTATGGTGCGGGCTGGAACTGCCAACCCTACGGTCGTGAAGCACGAGCGCTGCCACTGAGCTGTTCTGGCCACGAGGGGAATGGCAGGGAAGGGAAGGGGTGAGAATGAGGGGAATGGGAGGGAAGGGAAGGGGTGAGAATGAGGGGAATGGCAGGGAAAGGAAGGGGTGAGAATGAGGGGAATGGGAGGGACGGGAAGGGATGAGAATGAGGGGAATGGGAGGGAAGGGAAGGGGTGAGAATGAGGGGAATGGCAGGGAAAGGAAGGGGTGAGAATGAGGGGAATGGGAGGGAAGGGAAGGGGTGAGAATGAGGGGAATGGGAGGGAAGGGAAGGGGTGAGAATGAGGGGAATGGCAGGGAAAGGAAGGGGTGAGAATGAGGGGAATGGGAGGGAAGGGAAGGGGTGAGAATGAGGGGAATGGCAGGGAAGGGAAGGGGTGAGAATGAGGGGAATTGGAGGGAAAGGAAATGATGAAAATGAGAGGAATGGGAGGGAAGGGAAGGGAAGGGATGAGGATGGGGGACTTGGAGGGAAGGGAAGGGAAGGTATAAGGATGGGGGAATTGGAGGGAAAGGAAGGGAAGGGATGAGGAGAAGGGAATGGGAGGGAAGGGAAGGGATGAGGATGGGGGAATGGGAGGGAAGGGAAGGGAAGGGATGAGGATGGGGGAATGGGAGGGAAGGGAAGGGAAGGGATGAGGATGGGGGAATGGGAGGGAAGGGATGGGAAGGGATGAGGATGGGGGAATGGGAGGGAAGGGAAGGGAAGGGATGAGGATGGGGGAATGGGAGGGAAGGGAAGGGAAGGGATGAGGATGGGGGAATGAGAGGGAAGGGAAGGGAAGGAAAGGGATGAGGATGGGGGAATGGGAGGGAAGGGAAGGGAAGGGATGAGGATGGGGGAATGGGAGGGAAGGGAAGGGAAGGAAAGGGATGAGGATGGGGGAGTGGGAGGGAAGGGAAGGGAAGGGATGAGGATGGGGGAATGGGAGGGAAGGGAAGGGAAGGGATGAGGATGGGGGAATGGGAAGGATAAGGGTAAGGGAAATGCTGGAGATAGAGAGGCCATCTTGAACTATTTCTAGACAATTTTGAATATCCAAATCTGTTATCATTCTTCATTACTACAACATTTATACTGCCTGTGAACTGATTATCTTTTATCAACCTTTATACTACAAGGACCACTGATAAGTTAATTAAATCGCTTAGCCATAGCAAGAATAAGAAATAGTTCAGATTTCTCACGTTCTGAAATGCTTACTGGAGACTTTTGAACTGTGACACGACGAGAGCCACACGTTTGCAATAAATATATAGGATTTTCTGTTGTAGGAATGACATAGTTAATATTACTATCATTAGAGAGTTAATGGAGACTATTTTTATCCCTTAGACGACAAGAGGTTATTACTAAGGTGAATGAAATATTTTGGTGATTGCAAAATATTGGTAATATTGTGATAGTTAATATTACTATCATTACAGGGTTAATGGGGCTAACCTACCAAACCCTAGACTGCAAGAGGTTACTACTAAGCTGAATAAAATCGTCTGGAAATAGCAAGACGTAGAAGTTATGATTTCTTTCGTGACTTATGCTTTCATTCGTAATTAACTAGAACTAGTTTACTACCAATATTACTTCCTTCCTTCCTTAGAGTAGCGGAAATAATTGTTGTAGTTGTAGTAGCGATGATCATGATGGTGATGATGATGATTGTTGCAGTAACGGTGATTACAGTGAAAAAGATCGCTGTGGTAGTGGTGGCAGGTATGATAGTGGTAGTGGTGACTTCTATGACAGTGGTAGTGGTGACTTCTATTATAGTGGTAGTGGTGACTTTTATGATAGTGGTGATTTCATGATTGTGGTAGAAGTCGTACTAGTAAGTATGATGATAATGGTAGTTGTGGTAGTCATAATAATGATGACTGTATTTGTAGTATTCCTGGTAGACTATGGTAGCTATGATAATAATGTAATGATGTTAGTGGTAGTTGTCGTAGTGATTATTCTGATAGTAGTAAACGTGGTAATGGTGATTATGATGACAGTGGTAGTGACAGGAGAGAGAACTATGATGACATTTGTGGTTTGTGATAGGCAGGGGGCACTCAGCACTGAGTGGCGAAACAAATAGTTTCTTGTAATGCAGGAAACCATTTGCTATAAACCATTTAATTATTAAATGCCATCACCAGTAACCAGATACTTAAGATTAACCCATGGCCCTGCTGGAAATGCACTATGGTCCCCAGGGGGCCATGGCCCCGCTGGAAATCCACTATGGTCCCCAGGGGATCATGGTCCCGCTGGAAATGCACTATGGTCCCCAGGGGGCCATGGCCCCGATGGAAATGCAATATGGTTCCCAGGGGTCCATGGCCCCGCTAGAAATGCACTGTGGTCCCCAGGGGGCCATGGCCTCGCTGGAAATGTACTATGGTCCCCAGGGGGTCATGGCCTCCAGTTTGGGAACCACTGCGTTAGGTCATTAATGTGTCTGGAGGCAACAAAAATAGATTTAAGAATGATCTCATTTAACTGAAGGGTAAAGAGACGATTTTTAGAACAAACAATTAAAGGTTAAGGTCACAAGGAAAGGTAAGTGGTCAAGATCATTAGGCTAAAGTCAACTCAAAAGAGCTCTGATCTTATTTGAACCAATGTTGGTGGAAGTGTTAAGGGTTAGGCAAGAATGAAGTAATTCAGTGCTGAGAGTAATCTGTCCAAGGTGAAGGTCACAGGTCAGAGTCAAACATTCAGACCTAGCCAGTGTGTGGGAGCAGGTGTGGCACTCTCTGGGTGCTCCTCCTTGTTTATGTAAGTGATGCAATGGGGAGTGAGTGCAGCTGTGTATAGCATGTGGGATGATGTAAAGATCTGTGGGAGGATATCAAATGTTACCGTAGGGGCCAGTGTGTATGTGGGTGTGGGTGTGTTGCCTGTTTCTCGTCACTGGAATGTTGCTTTCGTCAGGAAAATTAAAACCATTCAAGTTCAGAGTAGAGTTGTGGCATGATGCAAAGGGACAAGTATCGTTGCCTGCTCGACTGTCCGGTGGATAATTCTGAGATGGATCAGGACAAGAGGTATAGTGCTGTCCAGGGTGTCTGCTGGCTGGTGATATCTTACAGGGAATGTATGCTGTGGGAGGCTGAAGTATCATGAAACCAAACTGGCCATTGTTATGTATATCATGGTCTCATGGGCTGTCTGATGGATGACTGAGATGAGTCTGGGCAGGAAGGTTTTCCGTGCGGTTTTCTACATAACATTTCCCTTGGGCATTAGATGAGGCCCAGGTGAACTGCTGCTGCCAGTTTCTGTTAGTCATTTTTTGGACCACAGACTTGTAAAAGCGGATAGCTAAATTATACATGTTTGTACTCACTTTGATCTTGACGAGGACGAAACTGTTCCTAGCTGCTTCAGTGAAGTGAGCGAAAACTTTCAGTGGCCTACGGCCGCTACGAGCGACCCACCACAAGGGCCTCCAAACCTGACTCTTCTTGAGGTTACGGACTTACTATATTCTCACCAGTGACACACACATTAGAGGCTTATGATTACACACACACACACACACACACACACACACACACACACACACACACCGCTCGCTGGTGCAGTGGTAACGTTCTCGCTTGCCATCTGGTAGACGGGAGTTCGCGCCTCGCTCAGGTTGCGAAAAGTTTCACTGACGAAGTGGGTGGTTACTGTCCCCATGGAGCAAGGGGACGGGTGTGTGAGTGTGTGAAGGTCACAGCCTTGCCCTTAGATCGGACTATATGAGCTCTCAGCTGCCTTCCGGGAGGGTAAAATGCTGACGATCACGACCATCAAGTGATCCTGACCGACCCGGTGAATTACACACACACACACACATACATACACTAACACACATACATACACCCACCCACTCACCCTCTCCACTCTCTCTCTCTCTCTCTTTCTACGGGACAGTGTGAGACAGTGGCAGAGCGTCGGATTTGGGTCCGGGGGATCGTGAGTTCGAGCCACGCCCGGTAGCTGCCATGCCGGGAAGGGTAGCGCCCTCCTGTCACCTAGCAGGGCTCTGTGATATAAGTTTTAGCTCGGGGGAACAGTCTCTCTCTCTCTCTCTCTCTCTCTCTCTCTCTCTCTCTCTCTCGATAGAGATTTTATAACCCCCTCAATAAAATACTCACTCAATTGCTACAGCCAAACTATTCAGAGCCACGAGACACAACCAAGCAAGATGAATGATGTATATTGTGTTGTGTATGATGTAGTAACCCCTTCAGGACAAATACGTCTTGTATATATTTTACTACAGATACCACCAGACGCTTTTATTCAGCTGGAAAGAGGCGTGTGATGGTGAGGAGGTTGGAAAGAAACTCCTCTAACCATTGGTACAAAAAGTCTTTCCTTAACATCTTCAATCCATGACTCCTTTTGTGATGTGTTCTTGCCGCCTCCTGACGATTTTATTCAAATTAGGGGAGAGACTTAGACCTGGAGGGGTTGATCATAGCCTTAATTAACCCCTTCATTACTAAGCAACCTTCCCAAACTAAATAAAACCGTCCGGTAAAAATACGTCATGGAATTAAAGAAGGCAAAATAATCGACTTGCTTATTGCAGTTAACTTGTTTTATACTTAATTTTTTCTTCGTTCAGTAAAGTATTAGTATTAGTGTCGCCAAAATATTATGTTAATCTTCTATATAAGAAGAGATATTTGTCAGGTACCGGTACTAGATACTAAAACTGCTGAGTAAGACGTCACTGCAACACTCATCCAGCCATCGTCCTTCCATCTATGCTAATGGGATAGTGATGATCAACTGCTGTCCCAGGTGTAAACACTGCAGACAATATGGTGACAAGCAGCTCTTTTCCGTGATGTAAACTCTGCAGACAGTACTCGTATGGTGACGATCAGCTGTATTCACGGGTGTAAACGCTGCAGGCAGCAATGCTGGTGATGGTCAGCTGTTATCTCGGATGTAAATATTGTAGGAGGCAATATGGCGATGATCCTTTAGGGGCTGGTAACTCCATCTTCCCTGTTAATGATGAAAGTGCCTCGAATCAATGTGTGAGATGTTTAATTACGGCTACTTCACCTACTGATTCACTGCCTTCTCACTGTTGTAGGGAAGCTGAGGAGAAATGGTGGACGGGATTGTATTTGTTCAAGGTGCTTCGAATCAATATGCGAACCATCTCGATACAGTTGCTTCACTTACTAAGCCCCTACCTCACCCAGAGTTCCAGATGCCCATGCCAGTGAGTGTTGTTGGAAGCTTAAGTGAAGTGGTTAGTGGTTTTAAATTCTCAGACAATAATGGAAAATGAGTACGAATCAAACACTTAACATTTCTCTGATATGAAACTAAATATTAAGTGAGGGAGAATGCGACAGAGAGAGGGAATGAAGACGAAGGAAAGTCGCAAAAAGGAAAAGAGGAAAAGTACTGAGGAAAAATTTATGGGGAGAGTTAAAAGAACGAGGCCATTTTTGTTTGGAAACTCGAGCCAGGAGACAAGCGATGTTAAAGTCTCGAACAGTAATGGAAAAATTTTTGGAAATCCAGG
Source organism: Coenobita brevimanus (assembly GCF_032717465.1). Taxonomy (NCBI): domain Eukaryota; kingdom Metazoa; phylum Arthropoda; class Malacostraca; order Decapoda; family Coenobitidae; genus Coenobita; species Coenobita brevimanus. The sequence goes on along the minus strand of NC_137067.1, from coordinate 16,672,183 downwards.
ACACGTTTCTCGAACTTAAAACTAACACACAGATAGTAGGGGAAAAAAAAAGTGGGGGGGAGACAGAAAGGAGTGAAAAGACAAGCGAGTAAATACAAAATACGGAATAGAGGCAAAAGAGGGAAGAAAGAAGAAAGAAGTTTTTAAAAATGCTAGAATCGGGAATGATACTAAAACAAATACAGCACTTCACAGTGAATCAGGATGAGAGAGGCCCACAATAAAGTAAAAATGAGGAAAAAATTGTGACTCCAGTGACTTGGAAAACATACAGCAGTGGACTGGCCACCGGTGTCTTGGTAAGTGAGCTATTGGAATATTTCGTCGTAAGAGCACTAGTGTATTCGTTTTTTTCTCCATTTATTTTTTATTTCTTAAATTTCAAATTACTGGAAAGAAAGTATTTATGAAAAACCAGATATAGGTGACAAAAACATTGCTTTTGAGGCGAAAACAATACTGCTTCAGTATTAATATTACCTACTAAAACGTTGATTTTTTTTTTTCTCGCAATATTAATTTTTCTGCCGGAGGAAAAAGTGTTACTTTATTATTTCTCTCATTCATGTTTTTTTTTTTTTTTTTTTTGCGGTGATGTGTGTAAAACTGATTTAATTTTATCCATATGAATATTGGAAAAAAATTCTGTGTTTGAATGGTAGCCTACGTGGAAAAATAAAGACCATTTTGGGTTATCAGAAATATTTGCCTTGACGTAGGTCACGGGAAAGACATGTGATGAGGACTGTATGATATCTGTAGCATTGAAGCCTATAGAATAGACGTATGCCAAGGCAAATAGGAAAGGATTAAGTGTTGTGTTGTTACATATGCATAATGCTAGAAAGTGAATATTGCTTTTGCTCTTACTTCCTCTTTAACCCTTTGTTGTTAACTATCCCTCCACCCTGCTTGCACTGACATGACGTCACCTTCTTCAGCCTACTCACTCCTACTTCCAACCTTCCATTATCAGACACCCAGTGTACGGAGGATATATGTTACCCTTTTGGGTAGTCATACCTCACATTCAGCATACAAGATCAGTGAGAACCTACAAGTCCGTGCCTACTGATGGGAGACCCAGTTTTAGTGTACGGTAGTTTATGCTTGATATCAGTTACTGCTTAAACCTTATTGGCTACACGTAATTGCAGTATTTCTATATTTTTCATGTTTTAGGCATTGTAGATATTTGAGGAAAGGGCAGTTTTGTTTTGCTGCATTATACAGTATTCGCAGTATAATGATTTTTATTATGTCTAAGTGAAGAGGAATTAACCTTTACTGTTGCTGCCTCAGAAGTGTTAGTTTCCTATGTAAAGATGTAAAACTATCAATACTTTTTATGATCCATTGCCCACTTTACTTACATTATCACAGGACAGGAAATAGGTAGGCCGTCCTGTTTATCTGTTCGGGTTTTAACAACATCACGAATTCAGAATACTGCATATACCTTGTGTTGCCAATTTGAATCTTTCTTTCTTTCAACCATTGGTGGGCTGCGGTCCAAAAATGTTTGAGAACCACTGCTCTAAGCCAATATAAACAGTGAGTGAGGAAGCTACACGTCAGAGGCGCAAGTCAGAATAAGGCAAGAGGTGAAGTCCAAGGCAAGACATGCTAATTGAAAACACACACAAACATTGCAAACAAGGATAAAAACAGAGAGCCGGGAAGGATACACCAGGGCAAACAAGTGCTAAAAATAAAGAACGATTAAGGTGTACAGATAGAATCAGATGTAAAATTGGGCTCAGTAGATGGTGTTACGAAGAAACAAGTTCCAAATTCTTGGAAAGAAGCCAATATCCACCCAGTTCCGAAGAAAGGAAGTTCGTCTGACCCCTTCAATTACAGACCAATAGCTATCACATCTTCTCTTGGTAAGGTATTTGAAACTTTAATTAATAAGCATATTGTTAAACATCTTGAATCCAACAACTTAATTAATGATAGACAATACGGTTTTCGCCACGAAAGATCCACCATTGACATACTCAATCTCTTAACTCATACCATCCATCAATCAATTGATCTTTTTGGAGAAACTCATGCAGTAGCTCTTGATATCTCTAAAGCTTTCGACAGAGTATGGCTCCGTTCCCTGCTGTCCAAACTCCCTTGCTATGGACTAACGTCTTTTGTTCCTTTGATTTCTTCTTATCTTAGTGACAGGAAAATAAGAGTAAAAGTAGATGATGTATATTCGAATTTCCACTCAATTAACGCCGGCGTGCCGCAGGGATCAGTTCTGGCGCCAACCCTATTTCTGGTTCATATTAATGATCTCTTATCTGTCACTCACAATCCCATTCACTCATATGCAGATGACTCAACACTACATAGTTCATTCACACTCAGACATCCATTTACAAAGTCTAATATCTCTACCTCTCAACTAAATACAGCCATCTCCATAAATCAAGATCTATCTACAATCAGTGAATGGGGACAAAACAACCTTGTCTCTTTTAATGCTAGTAAAACTAAATATATACAGTTTACTAATAGACAGATATTGCCAGATTCGTACATTACCTTCAGTGCTACTAATATTCCCATCTCCAAAAGTATTGAAATTCTTGGTGTCTCACTTAACAGTGCCCTCAGCTGGACCTCTCATGTCAGATCACTTGCTAAAACCGCCTCAAAGAAACTTGGATTATTGTACAGAGTCCGTAACTTCTTCGCCGATGAGCAGTTAGCTATAATTTATAAGAGTCATGTGCGCTCTCAGCTTGAATATTGCTCACCCTTGTGGAATGGTTGTGGAGAGGTTGCATTAAGACAACTAGACAAAATTCAGAATAAAGCTGTTAGAATCATTAACAACCCTGCCATTACATATAAACTACCTCCCCTGCAAGTAAGAAGGAATGTTGCCTCCCTTGCATTATTTTACAGATATTTTTTTGGCAAATGCTCAGACGAAGTTGCGTCCGTGGTGCCACCTCTCCATGCCTTCCCTCGTGCTACACGGGCATCTGGTAGCGCTCATGACTGGAATGTCACTCAACCATATTGCAGAACTTCTGCCTATCAGAATTCTTTCATTCCCCGAACTGCATCTCTCTGGAACTCGCTTCCCCAGAGTTGTTTTCCTCCAAATTTCAACCTACAACTGTTCAAGTCTAACTGTTACAGATATTTTATGAACAGAGGACACCAGTAATCTGGTGTATGGATTATTTTTTTTCTCCATTTGTTTTTCCTTCCTCCGTTCTGTTATTAAAAAAAAAAAAAAAAAAAAAAAAAGTGATAATCAGTTGTCACTGTCCTTGGTAGGTACATAAGTGATAATCAGAAACACCATGAACCTGAGTAGGTAGTTTTTACCTAATTCCCCCAGACATTTTCTTTTTCACTTCCAATCTCCCTAAATTTGAATTTAATAGCAAATGTGTTGCAAGAATACGGAGAAAAATCGTTATCATTGCACAGCGGTAAAGAAGTTGTTCTGGACTGTGATTCAGGTACAGTGACAGAGAAACCTGTACTGTATCTGTTGTCATATCCTACATAATGGGACATCCAATACACCATGAAATAATATTACTGTACTTTAATTTTAGTGTCATCACTATGTTTTGTTGCTTTTCATCATACCTGTTGGTTTTGTTCTGATGTTACAGTATATTATTGAGGTAGTAATGGGCCTCTTAATTATTCATCGCAACTTCTTTCCTTCCTTCCTTAGATTACCTCCAGATCGATTTATTACATCAGCACTTGCAAGCTCAATCAATCGTATGTCAGGGCCAGAGGGAAAAGTACAACTTCGGCATTAGAACAGTTGCTGCGCGTGGATATTGCGTTCTCTGGGTGATCCTTGTTATTTCAATACGTCGCCTCTCTACAGTCGCTCCTTTATCCACTGTCCTGTCTTTATATTTTTAATGTCATAATGATGAGCCTAATTTTTCATACCATTTACCCCACACATTTCACAACTTCACCAGGCTACCACCACTTCAATTTACTCTTTTTTTTTCTTCTTCTTCTTTTTCATTTCAGGGTCCGTGTGACTTTTTTTCGTTTCAGTCTCCGTGTGATTTTTTTTTTTCCTTCTAAAATCTCACCTTCCTCGTTTTCAGGTTCCTGCAAACCGGCTTATATATTCACTTTATAATTTATCTCCATATGGTATCTTTTTTTTTTTTTTTTCTAGTTTCAGTGAGTTTTCTAATGGCAAAATAAAACGCCTGATAATTTTTCGTCAATTCCTCGAACTCGTTACATCCCGATTTATTTGTTCAGTATTTTCTTTGGTTACTCTCCTTCCTTTCCCACTCTTCCTTTCAGTACTCGGTGTCTTAGTTTCCACCAACACTTCTAACTAAATCTCCCTTTTCCTCCTTGTCCCCATTTTCCTCTTTGTTATAGTGCTCTATACTTTGTATCTGAATACTGTACTTTCATGTTCTTGCTCTTCCATTTATTCATAACCACAGTTTTTATGTTAACCAATGTCATAAAACGGGCTTCATAATCTTTTTCCTCATTATCTCCCCTCGTTCCTTCATGAGAATTCCCTCGTCTTGATATATTACTTATGTATATTTTAGACACTTTTTCCTTCTTTCATTTCCTTTTTTTCTTAGTCACAGTTTCTTTGCAACACAAAAACGCACTGATAATCTTTTTCTGTATTTCATTTTGTTTCATGGCTTCTTTTCTGGATAAATCATGGTGGTACTTTTTAGTGTGTGTTTTTTCTGTTTTCTCCTTTTTCTTACCAACAATTATTTTCATACCACGTAAAAGAACTTTATTTATTTATTTATTTTGTCTTTAACAACTTCACCTACCGCTTCCTTCTTTCTTGTCAAAATTTCCTTTATGCCACAAATAACGCATTTGGCAGATTCTCTTGTTTCCAGCTCCTCCGCCTCTTTCTATCTCTTTCAGGCTAACTCCAATTTGATTAACTTACTCCATAGTGCTTATTTGTATAATTTTCCCTTCTTCAGTCTCCGTTATATTCAGCCAGTTTCTTTCGTATCGGAATAACTTGTTCATCAATCTTACCTGTACAGTTCCTACTCATCCCTTTCTCTTTAGATTAGAATTTTAGTGGTGAATAACTTGATATTTTCACTCCCCACTTTATTGTAATTTTAGTGGTGAATAACTTGATATTTTCACTCCCCACTTTATTGTAATTTTAGTGGTGAATAACTTGATATTTTCACTCCCCACTTTATTGTAATTTTAGTGGTGAATAACTTGATATTTTCACTCCCCACTTTATTGTAATTTTAGTGGTGAATAACTTGATATTTTCATTCTCCTCTTTATTTTAGTTTTTGTGGTGAATAACTTGATATTTTCATTCTCCTCTTTATTTTAGTTTTTGTGGTGAATAACTTGATATTTTCACTCCCCACTTTATTTTATTTTTTGTGGTGAATAACTTGATATTTTCATTTTATTTTAAGCCAGTTTTCTTTACTACACTAAGGAGCTTTACGATATCGCTTTCGCCTAATTACTTCGTTCCTCACACGCACTCTGGTATTTTAATGCATTCACTCGGAACTTTTTTTCAAACGTTGTTAGTTTCACTCTCTCTGTCACAGTATAATTTTTACCCCAGTAATAACATGTTTGAAAGTCCATTTTTCACCTCCCCAACCATTATCTTCCTCCCTTCGTGTCAGTTCGGTTCCTGTTAATCAACGACGTTCCATTCCATTAATATTATTATCTATTTACTCTTTTTTTCTGCCTCTGTTCACCCCAGCATCTTCCCACAGCTTCGTCTTACTCCTTCATGCTTCCCCCCCCCCCTCCCCCAGATTCCTCTCCACTACCACCCACCCACCTGCCTTTCACCTTTCATCCATCTTCCAGACCGTCATCTCCATAATCTTTTTTCCTTTCTTTTTGAGGTTTACTTTTTTCACTCGCAGTCCTGTTTCATCTGAGACGGTGCATTAGTATCTTTTTCCAACCCAAATTCGTTTTATTTTATCTTATAGGTGTAAATATAACCTTCTTCTCCAGTCTTATATATTTCTCAACTAATTTTTCTTTATCATACTTTTATTTTCTCCCTGGTATTATTTTTTTCTAGCCCCTCCTCTCCTCTCTTCTTCTCCCCTCCATTCCTCTCCTCTTCCACCTCCTCTCCTCTCCTCTTACACCTCCTCTCCTCTCCTCTTCACCGCTCCTCTCCTCTCCTCTTCCCCGCTCCTCTCTTTTCGTCTTCCCACCCCTCCTTTTCTCTCTCCCCCCCCCCGTCGTTTTCTCTTCTTCCCCATTCTTTTCCTATCTTCATCCCCCTTCCTGTCCTCTCTTCTTCTCCCTCGTCTTCTCTTTTCCTCCTTCCTCGTCTTCTCTCTTCTTTCTCCCTCCTCTTCTCTCTTCATCCCCCCTCTCTTCTCTCTTCTTCCTCTTCCCTCTTCTTCCCCTCATCTTCAACTGCAATCTATCCTTATTCATTCCATCTCCAACGTGCTTTCCATCTCAAACCTCTTTCACCTCATTTTCCTTCTCGTATTTCTTAATCATCCACGTTATAGCTTTATGGTCTCATTTCCTCACATTTCTCTCCATTTACAACTTGCCTTGCATAGTCTTGCTGCTTCTTGCGTAATCTCTTCCTTTTTTTTTTTTTTTTTTTTCAGTATATGGCTTATCATATTCCCTGCCATTGCCGAATTTCAACTTATTATACTCACTTTTTGACTCGCTCATCACACCTTGTCGTCTTCATCTCCCCTTCCATCATATTCTTACAACTTCGCGTCAAGAGTCGCTCTTTTCGATTTGCTGCCGTAAACTGTTATCCCTTATGGTTATTTTCGTTAACGTTTGTGCCACCTTCATTGATGGTTTGACTTAGATTTTTTGAGCCAGGCCTCTTATTTCTTGTTTCCCTTCTCCACCTCATCTCTTCCTTTCCTCCTCTTCCTCCTCCTCTTCCCCCGACTCTTGCTCCTTCTCTGCCTCTTTCCCTTTCTTTTACTTTTTCCCTTTCTTTTACTTTTTCCCTTTCCCTTTCCCTTTCCCTTTCCTCCTCCTCCTCCTCCTCCTCCTCCTCCTCCTCCCCTCGCCTCGCCTTTCCACTACAGTAGTTATTTTTCCTCGTAACTACCAGATCGTCACGCCAGCCGCCGCTCACACCTCCTCTCCTGACAATTTTTAAAAGTTCTCCCTTTAAGGGTTTTATCGGCAATATTGTCTTTTTCTTCATTCTTGTTTCTGTGCTCGCTCTCTCTCTCTCTCTCTCTCTCTCTCTCTCTCTCTCTCTCTCTCTCTCTCTCTCTCTCTCTCAAAATTTTAGTTCCACCTTTTCCTCCTTGTTTTCCCTTCGCCATGGTACTCTTTACCTACCACGCTTTCATCATTTTCCTTATTAATCTCTCTGAGCATCGATCGTGTCCAGTCCTTCTCCTTCACCGCTCCTCACATATCATCTCACATTAACACACCTTATCCATTTGTTTCCTTCGATTCATTTTCAAAGTTTTCATACTGTTTTCCGTGACTTATTGTTCGTGCCATTTATAATCTTTCTTTCTTGTCATTGGGCCATAAAGTTCATATCTCTTCCCCAGTCTTCTTCCATTACAAAACTTTCTATTATGACTCTTTTTCATTCATTTTCCTTATGATCTTCTGCACTTTATCATTTCTCTTCCTCTCATCAGTATCACATTCATTTTTCTTCGTAAGTGCTCCTCCATTCATTGCCTTTTTCCGGTTTTCATTGCTTTAATTTTTTCCCTCAGTTCTCGCTTACCTTCCATTCGTCTCAGCATGATCATCATTCATTTTGTTACCTAATTCTTACGGTAATAAACATCCTCCTCCACTATTTTTAATTGCCTTTTTGTTAACTTCCCGTGTTTTTCTTTTTTGCAGTTCATGTCTTCTTTCTGGCGGCTCTTCACTCAGCCTTTCAGTATGTCTTTATTGCACACTTTTCCTAATTAATTTCCTGATGCTTCCTTCAGCATAATTCCTTCTCCTTCCCATATCTCGCTATTCCTTTCCCCTTGTTCCTCCTTTCTTGTTTGTCATCTCTTCTTCCTTCCTTCCCTCCTTCTTCTGTCCCCTCCATTCCTCACCCTCCTCTCCCTTTCACCGCCCTCTCTTCCTCCCTCACACTTCCTTCTATCGCCCAGTTTCTCTCTCACCTCCCTCCATGCACTTCTTACTCTATTTTCCTTTCCATTTTCCTCCTTTTCTCTTCCTTTCGCCATCATACCCTTGCCTTCCTCTCTTTATCCATTCCACAGCCCTCTGCCCTTCGTACCTCTCTCAACTGTCTCCCTTCCACTTCTCTCCTCTCAAGTCTCTCCCTTCCATTATCCTCTCCGTTTCACCTGTCTCCCCCCACACACCCACCTCTCTCTTCTTCCCACCAACGCCGTCCAGTGGCATTCCACAGCGACACTGGGAGTCGAGGTCAGGGCTTGTGCATGATCTCCCCCACCCGTCCCCCACAACCATTCCCCATCCCCTGACTCCTCACCACTCTATCCCTTATCACCTCCTCACGCCCCTAACCCCTGTCATTACGTCACTACCAAAGAACCGTTCTCCCTCTTGCATCCCCTTCCCAGGCCCCTCCCTTCATCCTTTACTCCGTATTCTTTTTCTCTCCCTTATCCTGGTACCATCTGTATACACCTTGATGACTGCTTACTTTTGGCACTTGTTTGCCCTGGTGTATCCTTCCCGACACAGTGCGTTTATCTGTGTTTGGTTCGTTTGTATGTGTTTGCCTTCAATTAGCATGTCTTGCCTTGGATCATCACTGCGTCCCTATTGACTTGCGATTCTCCTGGTGTGTTGCTTCCTCGCTTACTGCTGCCCTTGGCTCAGAGCACCCTTTAGACCATTCATTATTTTCAGATTTTTTGAACTTATGTAGCCTAATCAAGTAGTTTTGAACTCTTTCTTGTATTAACTGCTGTTTGACTGTAGTAACTGTGTGTTTGCATGTTTGTGTTTGCGAGTGTCTGTGTGTATGTTTCTGAGTTTGCAAGCAAGTGTGCGCATTTCTGTGCATGTGTGTGCGCGATGTTGTGCATATGTGTGTGTTTGTGTGTATATACTTGTGCACTTTTGAGCTTGTGTGCGTGTGCCCATCCATACGCATACCCACACATTGTCTTAGTGACTGTGTCAGTGTCTCGGCCATGGTGCCTCAATTTTAGTGTCTCAGTGTCTGTATCTTAATATGTACATGTGTGTGTGTGTGTGTGTGTGTGTGTGTGTGTGTGTGTGTGTCCTCAGCATAACCATGTTTGTCTTATCCGTGTCCCTCCCCGCCTCTGTCTGCCTCGCCTCGTCCCAGAGTCACACAACAGGTTTCCTAAACGGCAGAAAAAGAATGATGGCGTGTACTTGGTGACGCAGATTGACTGTCCTCGTCTTGCCACGCACACTGTCCACAGTTCCAGTCCAGACGCACTGAAGTATACACGCACAAACACTCACTATACACACACGTTGACTCTTCCATTACCCTGAGAATCCCCCCTCCCCTCACACACATATCTATCTATATATACATAAATATACACGCATGTGTACAACTTCTAAACACACATGAAAGGCTACACGGTTATAGGAGGAGTAGACTGTAGCACCAGTCGAGCAGGGCAGTACTCCTAAGGTGGATGGAAAGCTGATGATAGGGAGAGCTGGAGCTCCCGTTTCATCAGCCCTCGGGACTAGGTCCTGACCATCCCCCTTAGCTGAACTTTTTCAGTGTCTCAGTAACACAGAGAGTAGGCCAGCATGCTCTCCAGTACAAGTTTCTCTAACTATCAACACCAAACTACATGCACATTACACACCACACTTCCTTTTTAAATTTAAAAAGAAAAAAATGGCATCAAATAACATAGCCTCGGAGTCCCCATGGGGGGGGGACCATACATGCCCCCACCTTCTGCCCCTCTCCCGGTGACGACTCAAGATGACTGGAATCACTGTCTGACTCTCTTCTTCTTCATTTCTGCAACATTCGTGGCCTTTCCTCTAACTTTCGCTCTGTTGAACACCACCTCTCCTTCTCTAAACCTCACCTTCTTTTTCTAACTGAGACTCTGCTGTCTGAGGCAACTGACAGCAGACCCTTTTCTGTATCCTCCTACTTTCTCTATACTCATTTCAAAGCCATAGGTGGCTGTTGTGTATATATATGCAACAACTTATCTTGCTCTCGTGTTCCTGAACTTGATTCTTCCGAATTCTCTACACTCTGGCTTCGGCTTTCCTGTCATTCTCTGACCAAATATATCTGTGCTGTTTACTTATCTCGTAATTCTACTGACTATCAAAAAATCTTTGACTATCTTACTTCTACGATGGAACACATTCTATCCATTTCTCCTTTCTCTGAAATCTCCATTCTAGGAGATTTCAATGTTTACCACTGCCTTGGCTCTCCTCTCCTTTCACTGCTCCACCTGGTGAACAAGCCTACACCTTTTCTATCCTTAATGACCTAGAGCAGCTTGTACAGCACCCTACCCGTATCCCTGATCGCCTTGGAGAGAGTTCCAACATACTTGACCTCTTCCTTACAACTAATCCTTCTGCTTACACTGTTAATCTTTTCTCTCAGTTGGGCTCCTCCGATCACAACCTTATCACCTTAACCTGTCCTATCGCTCCAGTACGGCCTGCGGACCCTCCAAAGAAAAGAAAAGTCGTCTGTGGCACTTTGGAGCTGCGGACTGGGAGGCCCTCAGGCAGTACTTCTTTGATTTTCCCTGGAATGATTATTACTTCCATGGCCTGGAGCCATCTGGGTGTGCCTTGCGCATTACAGAGGTTATTCTTTCGGGCATGGAAGCATACATTCCTTTCTCATATCCTTTGACTAATGCACGAAAGCCTTGGTTTAATCACGCTTGTTCTAATGCTGTCCGCAACAAGGAGAGGGCCAATAAAAGGTACCGGAGCCAACCCAACCCTGAATCACATCTTTTATACGTTTCTGCCTGGAATCGTGCTAAGTCTGTTCTTCGCTCTGCTAAAAATAATTTCATCCGTACTAAGTGCTCTCAATTCTCTAACTCGAATTCTTCCCGCTCCTTCTGGCATCTTGCCAAAAACCTTTCTAACAACTTTACCTCATCATCCTTCCCTCCTCTTTTCTACTCTGATGGCTCTGTAGCTATTTCTTCTACTGATAAAGCAGATCTCTTTGCTCAGACTTTCTCCTCCAATTCCACCTTAGACGATTCCGGTGCTGTTCCTCCATCACTTCCCCCCTCTGACTTCCTCATGGCTGACATTAAAATTTCCTCAGCTGATGTATTTTCTGCTGTTACAGGCCTCAATACTAATAAGGCATATGGGCCTGATGGGGTCCCTCCTGTTGTTCTCAAGAACTGTGCTTCTGTGCTTACACCCTGCCTAGGCAAACTATTTCGCCTTTGTCTGTCAACTTGTACCTTTCCTTCTTGCTGGAAGTTTGCTCTCATTCAGCCAGTCCCAAAGAAGGGTGACCATTCCCAACCCTCTAACTATCGTCCAATTGCTTTAACATCCTGTAAAACAAAAGTTTTCGAGTTTGTTATTAATAGAAAAATTTTAAAGCATCTTTCATATCACAACCTTCTTTCTGATCGTCAGTATGGGTTCCATCAGGGACGCTCCACCGGCGATCTTCTCACCTACCTTTCAGACTCCTGGTCATCCTCCTTTCGGGACTTTGGCGAAAGCTTTGCCATTGCACTTGACATCTCTAAGGCTTTCGATCGAGTCTGGCATAAATCCTTAATTTCCAAACTGCCCTCTTACGGTTTCTATCCTTCTATCTGTGCCTTCATCTCTAGCTTCCTCTCTGGTCGTTCTATAGCCGCTGTTGTAGATGGCCATCATTCTTCTCCTAGATCTATTAACAGTGGCATTCCTCAGGGCTCTGTCCTATCACCAACTCTCTTCCTTTTATTGATCAATGACCTTCTAAGCTGTACATCTAACCCTATCCACTCATACGCTGATGACTCCACCCTTCACCTTTCCATTCGATTCCCGCAACGTCCATCTCAGCAGTTACTTCAACAAACAAGGGATGAGGCTATGGCACACCTAATGTCTGACTTGGCTCATATCTCTAACTGGGGTAAAAATAATCTTCTTGTTTTTAATGCATCAAAGACTCAGTTTTTGCACCTATCAACCCGATAAAATCTTCCACAGGTATACCCACTAATGTTTGATAATATTCAGCTTAATCCTGCATCATCCTTGAACATGCTTGGGGTTTCATTTACTCAGGACTTGTCTTGGAAAGATCATATTACATCTCTTGTAAAATCTCCTTCCAAGAGATTGGGTGTGCTAAGCCGACTCCGTTCCTTCTTTACCCCTGCACAATTGTTGACTCTATACAGGGGTTTTATCCGCCCCTGTGTAGAGTACAACTCTTATGTGTGGGGAGGCTCCCCACATACAGCTCTTCTCAATAGGGTGGAGTCAAAGGCTTTTCGTCTCATTAACTCTCCTCCTCTTACTGACTCCCTTCAACCTTTGTCTCTTCGCCGCACTGTTGCATCTTTATCTCTTTTCTATCGCTACTTCAATGGTCACTGCTCCTCTGAACTGTCTGCATGCATTCCTCCACCCCTACGACGGGCGCGTAGCACCCGTCTAGTAGCAAACTCTCATCCCTTTTCTGTCCAACTCTCTAATGCAAGAGTTAACCGTTACTCCCAGTCCTTCATTTATGCAACATGTCAGCTCTGGAACTGTCTCCCTCTGTCTGTATTTCCTACTTCCTATGATCTCCAGTTTTTCAAACGCAGTGTGTCCAGGCATCTGGAAATGATCGGATCTTGAATTTGGCTCTCTCTTATATTTTGTTTTTCTCTTGGAAGAAATAGTTTTGTAGGCTCGTTGCTTTTGGTTCCTTCTTCCTCACAAAAAAAAAAAAATAAAAAAAAAAAAAATAATAATAAGCCAGTTAGCATGAACAGTGACATCCACTGACACCCACTTATCTCTCATATCCACATAATTGGCTGGCCCACACAGGCATGGCCAAAACGGGCTGACAAACACTAATACACCATAAACAATGGTGTGCGCAGGCAAACACACACGTGGTCAGTTTGTCTCAATTGGTGGGGAAGATTTCCCTTCCTCCCTCTCTCTCTCTCAGTATAAAAGATCCCGGCCCCAAGCAGTGTTTCACAAATACGAAACCTCTTCCTGCCTCTCACATTGGAACCGTGGTGCATTAGTGGCCTCTCAGTCACCAAAGCTATTTTTATTTTGTACTTCAGAGATTTATGGTGCGGATGCAAAAATTAAGACACACATACAAAATATGACCAACCTCAAGAGGCCATGTTAGTTTTTGAGTCTTCAGCGTACAGGAAAGGCAGAAATGTGTTGATACAAGCATATAACTGATTCAATCCTGACTGTTTTATATACAGCTCGGAACCGTTTCAACACTTTGTGGAGAAGAATAAAACAGGTCTAAAGTGAAAAGTACATTCTCCAGACAAAAATAACGATGTGCAGAAAACTACTGACCGAAGTGTTTGGTCATATGTTATCTCTTATATGGAGGAACGTAAAAAAATATAAGATAGTGAGGAAGCTCGTTGCTCGACACAGACAGGAGACCCAACACAACAGCAGCTGCAAGCGTGATGACTGTGTGCTGGAACACTTTGCCTATATATGATTACTTCCAATACAGCTTGTCAGTCACAGGAAAGGTCCGGAGAAGGTCACTGAATCACTTAATATATAAATGAAGAATGACCACGCATTCTACTAGTATCTAGGACATGTCTAAACAGAAATCGCAGTCCTTATAGACCACAATAACGTTATATCATTGTTTCTTTTTCTCCTCATTCTTTCAGTCTTTTCTCCTCTTCTTAATTTCCCGTCACAACCCTGCACTTTTATTTTTAACAGCGATATCAGTTTTTGTCTTTCCACCTCTCCCTTTTACTCTCAAATAGTTTCTCTCATACCACAAATAACGTGTTTGATAATATCTCCCACAGTCTTTACTCGCTCCCGTTCTCTTTGATGATGTATTAAGTCTACTTTGTCCATGCATACTTTTTTCCTCTCCGACTCTACCTGTTATTCTTATTCCGTCATTTAAACAGTAAGATACCGTCTCTCCTCTCTTCCTCCAAGCATTCCCTTCTTCCTCTTTCATCGTTCCGGTTCCTATTTATCTCCAACATTCATTTCATTTGTAGTATCTTTTGTTTTATTTATTCTCTCCCCTGCCGTCCGTCTCACCATCTTCTCACAACCTCGCCTCAGTCTTCCCTCCCCCCCCTTCCGTCCTACTCCCCTTTCTCCCAACCACCTACCCTCGCACCCACCTCGCCTTTCACTTTTCATTCATCTCTCTGACTTTCATCTCCATTTTTTAATTTCTTTCATTTCATTGTAAATCGCCATCGTCGTCGTCATCGTTTTTGTTTTCCGAGTTCATTCTCTCCTCAGTTCTTCAACTCTCCTTTCATTCTCTCCCCCTTTATTAATCTCCACTTTTTTTTTTCTGTTTTATCGTAATCATACTCATTCACATTCCATTTTAATTCCAAGTTCAGTATAATTATCTGATATCACTTTCAGTGTTCATCCCATCTACTTCTTACCCTCCTTCTTCTCATCTTCATATTCATTTTCTTCCTTACCTCAGTTTAACTCTCAATATCTTACATCTGGCTTATTTCTTCAACCATCCCATCTTCATCTAGCCTTCTTTTTTCATCTTCGTCTACGTTTATTATTTTTTAAATTTTCCATCACTTTCGAACCCTGTATTTCATATTACTTTTGATACTATTTTCCGATCCCTTTTCCTAAGTATGCCCATTTTTTCTCATCCAATAACCATTCACACTTCAATATTGCTATTTGACCCCCTACACTAGCCATCCCATCTTCAGCTTACCTTCCATCTTCTTGCATCTTCATCTTAATACAAACCACATTCCTCTTTCACTCATTTTTCCCTCCCTTCTGTCCTATTTTCATCCATGCTTTGGTATAATTTTCCGAGTCTTTCCCCCTTCCATCCACGCTTCATCGAGCATTTCCTCTTCTTTCCTCCATCACCACAAATTCTAATCAACTCTTGTTTTTATTCACGCTTCTCTTCTCCTACTCATATCCATTTTCTGTTCATCTGCCATCCTCCACTCAAAAACTTACTCTCCATCCCCATCCTTAATTCTGTTCTCTCATATATAATTATCATCCATATTTTAGTACTACTTTCCTAGCCTTTGTTCTGATCGTCCCTCATCTTCAGCTTCCCCTCCATCTCAACCTCGCCTCCTCATTCTACAACATTATTATTTTCTTTCTCGTAACTACCACATCCTCAGGCCTGCCGCCGCTCCTATCTTTCCCAGAATTGTTTTATGAGTTAGACTTTTAAGTTTTTTATCGACAGTGTCCCCCCCCCATCTCTCTCTCTCTCTCTCTCTCTCTCTCTCTCTCTCTCATTTCAAAATATTTAGTTCCATCTTTTCCTTCCCGTTTTCCCTTCACCCTGGTACTCATTACCCAACACGCTTTGATCATTTTCCTTATTAGTCTCCCTGAGCCTCGTTCGTGTCCAATCCTTCTTCTTCATCGCTGCTCTTATATCTTCTTACTGTACATTAATATACCTTATCCCTTCTTTTTCAAAGTTTTCTTAATGTTTTTCGTGTCTTGTTGTCCATGTCATTTATAATCTTTAATTTTTGTCATTGGGTCATAAAGTTCATATTCCTCCCAAGTCTTCTTCCATTATTAAACATTCTCCTATCATGCTTTTTTTTCGGCCTTTTTCCTTATGTTCGTCTGCACTTTCACATTTCTTTTCCTATGGTGCCACCTTTGTTTGTTTTCGTAAATGCTCTTCCATTAATTGCATTTCTTCCGGTTGGCATTGCTATAATCGTTTCTTTTTTTCTTTTTTTTTCCTCAGTTCTCGCTTACCTTCCATTCAACTCAGCATGATCATCATTCATTTTGTAACGTATTTCCTACGGTAATAAACATCCTCCTCCACTATTTTTAATTGTCTTTTTTCTAACTTCCTGTGTTTTTCGTTTTTGCTGTTCTTGCCTTTATTTTGTGGCTCTTCACTCACTCTTTCATTTTGTCTTTACTGTACACTTTTCCTAATAGTGTTTCCTGATGTTTCCTTCATCATATTTCGTTCTCCTTCCCACATTTCGCTCTACCTTTCCCCCTTCTCCTCTCCTCTTATTCGCCATCACTTCCTCCTCCCCTCCCTCTTTTGTTCTGTTCCTTCCTCACCCTCCTCCTGTCCCTTTCACCTCCCTCCTTCCCTCCCTCGCACTTCCCTCTACCGCCCTCCATCCCTCTCACCTCCGTCCATACCCTTCTAACCCTATTTTCTTTCTCATTTTCTCACCACCCCCATTTCACTACCCTCACATACTCTCCCACCACCACACCTGCACACTTCCTGTCACTCACCCTTCTTTCACCGCACCCATGCCTCTTGTTATTCACCCTTCCCCACCAGTCACACACACTCCCACTCTCTAAGTCATCCATTCTTCCATCAGTAGTCACACACCTTAACACCACCATCATGCCGTGCCCCTTTACCAGGTTATGCACCTTTCCACCCACACCGTTGTACACATCCTTCTGACACCATCATCGCACACATCCTCCTGACACCACCATCGCGCACATCCTCCTGACACCACCATCGCACACATCCTCCTGACACCACCACCGCACACATCCTCCTGACACCACCATCGCACACATCCTCCTGACACCACCATCGCGCACATCCTCCTGACACTACCATCGCACACATCCTCCTGACACCACCATCGCACACATCCTTCTGACACCACCATCACGCACATCCTCCTGACACCACCATCGCACACCTCCTCCTGACACCACCATCACACACATCCTCCTGACACCACCATCACACACATCCTCCTGACACCACCATCGCACACATCCTCCTGACACCACCATCACACACATCCTCCTGACACCACCATCACGCACATCCTCCTGACACCACCATCGCACACCTCCTCCTGACACCACCATCGCACACCTCCTCCTGACACCACCATCACACACATCCTCCTGACACCACCATCACACACATCCTCCTGACACCACCATCACACACATCCTCCTGACACCACCATCACACACATCCTCCTGACACCACCATCACACACATCCTCCTGACACCACCATCACGCACATCCTCCTGACACCGCCATCGCGCACGTCCTCCTGACACCGCCATCGCGCACGTCCTCCTGACACCACCATCGCACACATCCTCCTGACACCACTATCCGAATAAAATAGGAATTACTGTAAAGTGAATAGATTTATAATTTGTTCTAGACGGAAAGGATATATCTATGGCTGTAGAATGAGAACATGGATGAAGTTAAGCCAAAATCAGTGCTGGAGAAAGATGGTGACAGTGGATGAAAGAAACTTCCATTAGCTTTGAGAAGGGATGTGGTGGTAAACAGAGAATACTAATGTGAAGCTGACTCAGACCCACGAGCTGAATTTATAATTATCAGTTTATAGCTCACCGGGACACTATCGTGCCTTATTAGGTATCGAATCCTTTACTACCCCCAGAAACCTTATACTGACACACACACACACACACACACACACACACACACACACACACACACACACACACACACACACACACACACACACACACACACACACACACACACACACACACACACACACACACACACACACACACACACACACACACCGCTCGCTGGTGCAGTGGTAACGCTCTCGCTTGCCAACTGGTGGACGGGAGTTCGCGCCTCGCTCAGGTTGCGAAATGTTTCACTGACGAAGTGGGTGGTTACTGTCCCCCTTGAGCAAGGGGACGGGTGTGTGCGTGTGTGAAGGTCATAGCTTTGCCCTTAGATCGGACTATATGAGCACTCAGCTCCCTTCCGGGAGGGTAAAAGCTGACGATCACGACCATCAAGTGATCCTGACCGACCCGGTGAATTACACACACACACACACACACACACACACACACACACACACACACACACACACACACACACACACAAAGTGCATCAGTATTTATTTTCACAATTGTTCAGATGTGGACAAAAGTTCGGCCGCTGTTTCACTGCATCTTCTTCACATGTATCATATCAAAGAGAATCATCTATGAGCACTGACACAGACCAAGTCTTTCTCAGCTTGAGATTATTCAACCAGAGGAAAGTAGAAAGAAATGGTGAAAATCATATTAGGCCAACTTGTCTGTGAGTGTACGTTGTTGGCAGCCCTGGACCACGTTTGTGTACAGGAAGGAGACTTAAGTTGAGGGATGGGTGTGGGTATGGGTGTGGGTGTGGGTGTGGGAGGCTTTGTGTGGGGATGTGGGGCGGATGGAGTGTCCGGCTCAGGCCATAATAGTGGTGCTGATGACTTACACACACATATACATACTGAGCCACACCTGCCTACGCCTTTCGTGTTCTTAGACATTATAATGGTTCTTAAATATTGAATTTCTTTCTTTAAAGAAGTTATATTCTTGACATGAACATCCCTTATATGACCTTTATCCTGCTTCTCTCTCTTTACACCAGACAAACAACCTCTTTGGGGGATATTATTGGAATATATTAAGAAACACCATTAGGCTTCGAAGGAACTTCACTTCAGGAGGGACAATAAGAACGTAATAAAGCATTCTTATGCTTATCATGCAAAATAACACCATATTTACCGAGCAACAATGAGAATCGGTGCTTTGGCAACATTGGGTGCACCGTCCTCCATTTTTCCCACAAAACATGGATCATGTTTTCAATGAAGATTTAAAGATATTCATCTTTGTCGCGGTTATTACGTAAGAACATAAGAAGAGAGGATAACTGCAGTAGGCTGGTTGGCGCATGCTAGGCAGCTCCCAGAAAAGTAACTGAACTAATAGGATGAGACATGGATAGCAAAGAAGGAGGCTCTCAACCGCCCTACAAACGCTCAAGCCAAAGCCGGCAGGAAAGGGCAGGAAGAACGCCAAGCAGTAGCCTTTAGAAAAACTGGCGTGGACATTTTATAGGAAAGTGTGAAAGGAGAAAAAGAGACTATCATAGTGTAACCTGAAAAGGAAAATGAATGAGTTAATACTGGTTATACGATTTTTTCTTTCCTTTACCCACCCCATATTTGTCACATGCTTATCTAGCCTATACTTGAAACTCTCAATGGAAGAGGCAGCAACTACTTTAATAGGTAGCTTATTCCATTCGTCTACTACTCTATTACCAAACCAACTTCTACCCATTTCTTTACTAAAACGGAATTTTTCTAGTTTGAAACCATTATTTCATGTTCTATCCTGTTTGCTCACATTAAGTACCTTGCTAATATCTCTCTTATTTATTCCCTTCGTCCACTTAAACACTTCAATTAAGTCTCCCCTTACTCTACGCCTCTCTAGTGAGTCCAGATATAGTTTTTTTTAGTCAGTCTTCATATAACAGGTTCCGAACATCATGTATCAATTATGTCATTCTTCTCTACATTGTCTAACGTGTTTATATTCATTCTGTAGTAAGGACACCAAAATTGGCCTGCGTAGTCTAAATGTGGTCTTACTAATGCTAGATAAAGTTGCAGTATTACTTTTGATGACCTATTGCTCACTCTTCTCGAAATAAATCCTAGGACCCTATTTGCTTTATTTCTCGCATTGATACACTGTTGCCTTGGTTTGAGGTCTTTACTTACCATAACTCCTAGATCTCCCTCGAATTCCGATTTACTAATTTCTTTGTTATCTAAGTTGTATTTAATATTTCCAATGGTCTTGCCTACGTTAAGTACTTTACAATTTTCAACGTTAAATTCAATTTGCTAAGTTTTAGACCATTTGGACAGTATATCGAGGTCCTTTTGTAAATTATAAGACAGGCCTTTCCTCACAGCACAACGGTCCAAGGCTACAAAGACATCGAGAGTGATTAGAGGCACTTTATTCTGCATTGTATCTCGGGCAAAATTCGTCTCTTTATATACTCCAGGATTAAATTTCCAAAGTCTTATTACTACTGACTTGTATGGCAATTGCGGCAAAGGTGTGAATTTGGTTAAGCCTTTGAGTATGATGACGCCAATTCTTTTTGTTCTTGGTACGTGTGGCAGTTATGTGCATTGTGGAAGAGACCTTCCACAATGAAGGGGTTATAAACATCCTCATTTAACGCTTTCAGTGACAGAGATCCTTCCTTACTGAATGAAATCGTCCTGCATGACCCGCTGTAAGTTACAATTGGGGCTGAAGGCTGCAGTGCACATGGTACTCAAGTTGCTTCTAATATTCATGTAAATCTTCAGCACTGGTTATAACAAGGTGTCTCCTTCCTTGCTGCTGTTGCTCACCATCTCACCTCAAACGTGCTAACATTTGCAAGTTTATGCCGAGTTTCTACGTAGTGTTGTTTAGCCAGGCAGCCGGATCTCTTACTGCCACCCTTCGACTTTTGCCAGCGGGAATGCTGAATAAATAATGAAAATTATGTATACAGTATGTTGTCATTGTCATTTTATTTTACACCCAAGACAGTGCACAGAAACACACATTTTGTATATATACCTTCAAAAATTTGTGGAGTTGGTCTACATGTTACTTCATTTATATATATATATATATATATATATATATATATATATATTTTTTTCCTATTTTTTTTCCTTTTTGGCCACCATGAAATAGGTGTCAGCCATTATTGAACAGCACAGATTTATATGGTAACATAAATTCAGGCCACTTATATTAAAAAAAAAAAAAATAGAGGAAATCAGAGCAGTAATTCCAATAAACAATGGTTCCAGAATAAGATATTTTTGTTTAAGACCTCCAGGCGAGACTAACTAGAGTATGTAGCCGTGTTGAGAAGAGTAAGAGCAAATTATGATGCTCAGGTAGTGAGAATGAGGTAAGCAGGTGATATACACACGTAACGGTACAGATAAACGCACAGGAATGTGAGGATGATGGGTCGTTTGTGGTTGAGCAGTAATAGGGTGCAATGAGGCAGGAAGGTGAGGTAGGTAAGGAGATATGATGAGAAGGTTGGAAGGGGAGGCAGGAATGGTAAGATATGAGGCAGGAAGGTGAGGCAACAAAACTGTGAAATGAGACAGGATGATTAGGCGGGCAAGCAGTGTGAGACAGGAAAGGTGCAAATTGAGCCCGTGATAGTGTGCGGTGAGGTAGGAAGGTGAGGCAGAAAGATCATGCAGGCAGGGAGACAGGCAGAGCGAGGGTTGCATGGTCAGCATGATTACTAATACCTGCCGTGGGGGATGTGACCCCAGGCGCTGTGTCCGCTACCTTGACCACCCCAGACAACACCCACAGTGAGCCGAGGGCCGGCCTGGGGGGACGGGGTGGGGGTGGAGATGGCGGGGGAAAAGTGGGGCATTAAAAGTAGTGTGGGGAAGGAAGGGTGAGCGGGGTTACTTAAAAGTGGAGAGACAGAGAAAGAGATGAACAGAAATAGAGACACAGGGAGGCAGAATTGGAGACAGAGATTATAATTATGATGGAGGAGTAAAAACGGACAACTGAGGATGAGAGATTGAGGAATCGGACAATTTAAGAGGACAGGTGAGAGAAGAATGTGACACGTGTGAAAAATAAATAAAGCAAAGTTGTAACTCAGTGGAGGGGTTAAAGGTCAAGCAAGAATGAAGTAGTTCTGTTTTGAGATCAGTAGGTCTAAGGGTAAATTCAAATATTCGGTCCTTAGGTCATTTGTAAGGTGAGGGTGCTGCACTCTCTTTTTCTTGTTACCTTTATATTAATTAGTACTTGTCCAGTGTTGGTAATTCTACGGCTTTTTTATCAGGTGAACACATGCACACCCCAGTCACACCTTGAGACTCTGTTCCTACTTAACAATATGTGTCGTATTTTGCTTGACTTATTCAGCCATCATTCTTCTGTAAATTTTGCCTGGTATTCTCAACAGACTTGTGCCTCTAGAGCCTAAAATGTGAGCTAATTGCCAATATTAAACTCGTCATTACTCTGTCGTCATCTGCATTTGATTTTCACCCACCTCCAGACGATTGCATTTCAGTTTAGGAGAGACTTTTCGTTGTTGGGTTTGGCTACGTCCTTCATTAACAGATCCTTGCTAGAGGGTTCTAAGCTGAATAAAATCACTTAAGAGACATCAAAAAGACACAAGACGAAGTTATCATACTGAAGGGTTAAACTTGGATATCTTTATACTGTATTAGAACTATTGATTTGTGCCACATCATGCTGCTGGAACAAAGTATTCGAGTATCTTTAAATATTACTCCTCCATACATATTTTCTGACATTCTCAGCAAACTAGTACTGCGGCTGTAAAATCTGAGCATTCCCTTTGATCCTTTCATGACCCTAGAAATACATTACAACCAGTACTTAGAGCGACATCATGATGCTGGAACAAAGTAGTCAGGCAATACCACCAGCACTGACCAGGCGGTGTGCTGCTGCCATTGGAGGATCCATCCGGTTGGCTAGTGTCTTGGGAGATATTCACAAACAAAATTCCGTATCGTAAACAGGATTTATGTTTGCAGGAAGAGCAAATGACTTGTGAAGATCCTGCAGTCTCGCTTTTCCTCCTTCCTATGAAAATAAATATTCGTTGTGAAAGAGAAATGATTGTGTTTTCCTTTCTGAAACTGGATCACCAACATATCGTGGCTGAGCACTGAAAATCACTAGATTATATCTTGTACCTTCAATTCATTAGACTGGTATGCTGCTCCTACGATCAGCTGATTTGTGTATTTATTTCACAACAGAAAAATTACTTGTATCATATAATCAGCAGGTTTCCTGGCAGGAAAAATATTCAGTGTTGCGTTTAAGTGGATAAAATTGTAAACCTGACTTTATTCCCAGTCTGAATGTGCAAGAATGATTTTCTTACTGTAAACTAGATTGACTGCTCTGGTTTTTACTGTAAACTAGATTGACTGCTCTGGTTTTTACTGTAAACCTGTCGGTGGTGTGTTGAGCAGGCATTTACTTCGGTTGATTTACAACTCGCTCAAGAGCTTTATCAAAGCGTCGTAATTCCGAGCAGAGAAGCAGCATCCAATATTTTTATTAAAGCATGGCCGAGTAACAGTATATTCTCAGCCTGCATTCAGTTATCAGGAAATACAGCCTCATAAAAAAGGAGCAACGGCTTTAATAAATGTAAGTTTACATGTTTAAGTCTGCCTTATCCACTTCAGTTCAGTGATTTTTAAAAAAATCCCATTGCACTTCTTGAAAAGGAGTTATCGTATGCAGACACCTTTTGTATTCTTGTTGCCGTTACTAAACGATTATGTCAACTTAGGAGAGTACCCCAATAGTGCAGGGGTTGATGAAAGTTATATCTAACCCTGCCATTCATAATTCTGATGAGAAAAGTAGCTACAGATACCAAGAATAAAATATAATGTGAAACTTCATGTATAATTGTAGCTCACCTTGTAGTACACACGTTAGGCCTGGCTACCATCTGCGCAGCATCCCAGTCGTGATTTACTGCTTCAGTAGGAGAATTTAAGAGGCAGGGGGAGAGCGGGACTGCATATTTACCTACTTTTTGAAGCGTAAGTTATGTATAAGACTCATTCTTTATCCTTTTATCTTTACTGACACAGCTACCAGACACTTGACAAACTAAAGTCAATCTTAAAGTGAAAAAATACGAAGGACGGAAAGATTTCCGATGCTGCTAATCTGCAATAGAGGGTTGTTTCCTGCCTGTTGGTTAATCCTTTATATGGCGGAAACAACTCGAACATTCCATTCCAGTTAACGCCAGGCGATTTGATTTAAACGAATGAGTCACAGCATCCTGACTGCTAATACTGCTACCGTTAACCCTTTCATGGTCAGGACTACTCTAGTGTTCTATTCCAGCTAACGTTAATATTCCAGCTAACTGTTAATACTGCTACCGTTAACCCTTTCATGGTCAGGACTACTCCAGTGTTCTATTCCAGCTAACGTCAGACACATTAAGCTAACAGTGAGTCATGGGAACCAGAGAGAGTTAAGATCCTTGATAATTACGAAACCCGGTTCTTGTAGGGCCATAATAGCTTTATTATTCCTCCGGCTCTCTTGTTCCTTCCTATCTCCTCCCCCCCCTCTCACACACACCACTACACGCCGGAGGGAAAGAGGTGGGATGGAGGAGGAGAACGAGAAGGGGAGAGAGGCAGAGAAATGCAGGATGGAGGAAATGCGAGAAGCAGAAAGGTAGGATGGAAGGAATGCGAGAGAGACTGACAAATGTAGGATGAAGGAAATGCGAGAGACAGAGAAATGAAGGATGGAGGAAATGCTAGAGACAGAGAAGTGAAGGTTGGAAGAAATACTTGCTGGAGGAGGGAATGGCTGGATGTTCATGAAGATAGGATGAGGGAGAGTAGAAGTAAAAGAAGGAACGGCAAAACAGTGAAAGATAACAGGGGAAAAAGATAGCTGGCTAAGGGAGGAAGGAAAAAACAAAAAACAAAAAAAAAAACACGGACTGGTAAACCACAACACATGAGCCAACTCTAACATCTGCCACGAGCAGAACTGATCGAAAAATATTAATACTGTTGTTGAGCGATGAGTTTGCCCTTGCAGCACGACGACGCCAGACGATTTTGTCCAGCTCAGGAGAGGCCCCCGAGGGCAGTTTGTTTTAGACATGTCTCTATTCTACCCTTAAGCCTCTGGGGACCCATATCTATTTTCCTTTGCCCAGGGCAAGATGATTTTAAAGTGGTTAACTCCAGACAGTTTTCCTTGCCTCCAGGAATCCTCGCGAGTTGTGATGATTAAAGGTAATTATCAAGGGAGGGATGGCCCAAGATGGTTATGCATAATAACTGGAGTGAGAAGGTTGGCAACACGGAGAACAAAGGCATTGAGAAGCACACGCCACACCCACCACAGCTTTTCCTACATCCAACATATTAACCATTAACATTAACCATGGCAGCCCCTGGACGGATTAAGTATTTCTTACTATTTCCAGACGATTTCATTCAGCTTAGGATAGCTGTCTCAGTGAAGTGGTTGATGTCAGACTCTAACCCATCAGTGTACATAGTCTATACTGAGCTGAGGAAAGTCGTCTGAAAATAGCGAAAAGAAAAGGGGTAAATTAAGTCCTTATCAAACCCTCTAGTCTGCAAGCTCTATCCCGGCTGGGCAAAAGCTTCAGAAACAGCTAAAAAAAAAAAAAAGCGTGAAGGACTTCTGTATCCAGCCCACCAGTTAAAAAGTCTGTACCATGTTGAGTGACACTGTTTGGAAATGACATTAATAAAATAAAGATGATTTTCTCGGCCTGAGGCAGATTATAAGCACCACCTTTATCAGTATCACATTTTCCACCATGCGAAAACTAGGGCTTAAAGGTAACGTATTTACTCATTGCCTGCTTTAGATATCAGTATAACACCAGCTGCTTTATAATATCATAAGAATATCTTTCGGTTAGAGTCTCATAATACATCATTCATCATCATCATCATCGTGGTCGGCGTCCTTATGCCTATCATCGTCATCGTCTTCGTCATCGTCGTCATCGTCATCCTAGTTTCCAGCTGAAGACTGGCTGAAGTAGGATCTAGAAATATGGAAAGAGGACATGAATATAAGAGAACTGTCAACGCCATGCCATATGATGGAGAGGTCGAGATATTTGCTGGGGTATGATATGTCTTTCCAGTATAGAATATTTTTAAAGACACTATTTGAGAATTTTGCGAGTTCGCAAGTTTGTTTTAGTCTCATGTTTCACCTGCAGAAAAGTATTAGGGATTTATGTTACCAAGAAGTAGGCTTCCACACCACTGGTCCTGGATGTGAACGAGCAAGCAGGGTTGCATTTTTGGCTTTTTTAAAAGCAGGATTTTTTTTTTTTTTTATAAGAAATGACATAATACTGGAAGGCATGTTGCATGACCAGCAAAAAGGTACGACAAATCGTGACTGATTTAACAGCCGAGAAAATTTTAAAAATCGATTTTCTGTTCTTGCCATTTTTTTTTTTTTTTTTTTTTTCCAAATTTGGCTCATTTGGGAAATATTCTGGTACCACAAAAGAGCATTTTTCATGGCAATTTCAAAATGATATAACACGCCATGATTGGATCAGTAGGTGTAAAAAAAAAAAAAAGTTTTGGTGCCTCGCAAGTAGGAAAATTTTACAAGCCAAATGTGGAAAATATTTTGCACACTAAGTTTGAGCTGAGGTACATTACATGTGTTGGACGTTAAGATAAGTGTGACACGTATTGGATGGTCATTAGTACTGTATAGTTCTGTGTGGGTAGTTAGGTAAGGAAGGAGCACGTTGGTTGGTTTGTAGTTTTCCTCCACCAGTAGTGGAGGCCGTGCATAGCAGTCTTCCCTGCCTGATATTCAGTTTGCCTGCCATAATGTCGGTGGCAATGGATGCATTCACCCGGACCAGCAGGGAAGGAGGATCCAACGCTGCTGCTTCAGCATACTACACCCACATGACAAAAACACCCACGCAGTGCTGTGCGATGGAGTACCCGACGCTGCTGCATCTGCATAATACACCCACATGGAAAAAACATCCACCCATAATGCTATGTGATAGAGGCCCCAACGCTGCTGCAGTTAGATAATACACCTACATGGCAAAAACACCCACCCATAGTGTTTATCATTTTTTTTTTTTTTAATGCGAGGAAGAAGCAACCAAAGGCCATGAGCCCGCAAAAACAGTTCCTCCAAGAGAAAAACAAAATACAATAGAGAGCCAAATTCAAGATCCGATCATTTCGAGATGCCTGGACACACTGCGTTTGAAAGACTGGAGATCATAGGCAGCAGAAAATACAGAGGGAGACAGTTCCAGATTTGACCTGTTGCATAAATGAAAGACTGGGCGTAACGGTTAACTCTTGCATGAGAGAGTTGGACAGAAAAGGGATGAGAGTTTGCTGCTAGACGGGTGCTACGCCCCCGTCGTAGAGGTGGAGGAATGCATGCAGACAGTTCAGAGGAGCAGTGACCATTAAAGTAGCGATAGAAAAGAGATAAAGATGCAACAGTGCGGCAAAGAGACAGAGGTTGAAGGGAGTCAGTAAGAGGAGAGTTAATGAGATGAAAAGCCTTTGACTCCACCCTATTGAGAAGAGCTGAATGTGGGGAGCCTCCCCACACATGAGAGTTGTACTCCACACAGGGACGGATAAAACCCCTGTAAAGAGTCAACAATTGTGCAGGGGAAAAGGAAGAACGGAGTCAGCTTAGCACACCCAATCTCTTGGAAGCAGATTTTACAAGAGATGTAATATGATCTTTCCAAGAAAAGTCCCGAGTAAGTGAAACCCCAAGCATTTTCAAGGATGATGCAGGATTAAGCTGAATATTGTTAAACATTAGTGAGTATACCTGTGGAAGATTTTGTCGGGTTGATAGGTGTAAGAACTGAGACTTTAATGCATCAAAAACAATCAGATTATTTTTACCCTAGTCAGAGATACGAGCCAAGTCAGACATTAGGTGTGCCATAGCCTCATCCCTTGTTTGTTGAAGTAACTGATGAGATGGGCGTTGCGTGAACAGAATGGAAAGGTAAAGGGTGGATTCATCAGCGTGTGAGTGGATAGGGTTAGATATACAGCTTAGAAGGTCATTGATGAATAAAAGAAAGAGAGTTGGTGATAGGACAGAGCCCTGAGGAACACTACTGTTGATAGATCTAGGAGAAGAACGATGGCCGTCTACAACAGCGGCTATAGAACGACCAGAAAGGAAGCTACCGATGAAGGCACAGATAGAAGGATGGAAAACGTAAGAGGCACGTTTGGAAATTAAAGATTTATGCCAGACTCAATCGAAAGCCTCTGAGATCTCAAGTGCAAAGGCAAAGCTTTCGCCAAAGTCCCGAAAGGAGGATGACCAGGAGTCTGAAAGGTAGGTGAGAAGATCGCCAGTGGAGTGTCCCTGACGGAACCCGAACTGATGATCAGAAAGAAGGTTGTGATAGGAAAGATGCCTTGAAATTTTTCTATTGAGAATTGACTCAAAAACTTTGGAAATACAGGACTTTAATGCAACTGGACGATAGTTGGAAGGTTGGGAGTGGTCACCCTTCTTTGGAACTGGCTAAAGGAAAGCAAACTTCCAGCAAGAAGGAAAGGTACAAGTTGACAGACAAAGGCGAAAGAGTTTGCCTAGGCAGGGTGTAAGCACACAAGCACAGTTCTTGAGAACAACAGGAGGGACCCCATCAGGCCCATATGCCTTGTTAGTATTGAGGTCAGCGGTGGCAGAAAATACATCAGCTGAAGAAATTTTAATGTCAGCCATGAGGAAGTCAGGGGGGAAGTGATGGAGGAACAGCACCGGAATTGTCTAAGGTGGAATTGGAGGAGAAATTCTGTGCGAAGAGATCAGCTTTATCAGTAGAAGAAATTGCTACAGAACCATAAGAGTAGAAAAGAGGAGGGAAGGATGATGAGGTAAAGTTGTTAGAAAGATTTTTGGCAAGATGCCAGAAGGAGCGGGGAGAATTGAGTTGGAGAGTTGAGAGCATTTAGTACGAATGAAATTATTTTTAGCAGAGCGAAGAACAGACTTAGCACGATTCCGGGCAGAAATGTAAAGATGATGTGATTCAGGGGTGGGTTGGCTCCAATACCTTCTGTAGGCCCTCTCCTTGTTGCGGACAGCATTAGAACAAGCGTGATTAAACCAAGGCTTTCTTGCATTAGTCAAAGGATATGAGAAAGGAATGTATGCTTCCATGCCCGAGAGAATAACCTCCGTAATGCACAAGGCACACTCAGATGGCTCCCGGCCATGGAAGCAAGAATCATTCCAGGGAAAATCAAAGAGGTACTGCCTGAGGACCTCCCAATCCGTGGCTCCAAAATGCCACAGACGACGTTTCTTTGGAGGGTCCACAGGCCGTACCGGAGTGATAGGACAGGTTAAGGTGATAAAGTTGTGATCGGAGGAGCCCAACAGAGAGAAAAGATTAACAGTGTAAGCAGAAGGATTAGTTGTAAGGAAGAGGACAAGTATGTTGGAGCTCTCTCCAAGGTGGTCTGGGATACAGGTAGGGTGCTGTACAAGCTGCTCTAGGTCATTAAGGATAGAAAAGGTGTAGGCTTGTTCACCAGGTGGATCAGTGAAAGGAGAGGAGAGCCCAAGGTGGTGGTGAACATTGAAGTCTCCTAGAATGGAAATTTCAGAGAAAGGAGAAATGGATAGAATGTGTTCCATCGTAGAGGTAAGATACTCAAAGAATTTTTGATAGTCAGTAGAATTAGGGGATAAGTAAGCGGCACAGATATATTTAGTCAGAGAATGACAGGAAAGCCGAAGCCAGAGTGTAGAGAATTCAGAAGAATAGAGTTCAGGAACACGAGAGCAAGATAAGTCGTTGCGTATATATACACAACAGCAACCTTTGGCTTTTAAATGAGTATAGAGAAAGTAGGAGGATACAGAAAAGGGTTTGCTGTCAGCTGCCTCAGATAGCTGAGTCTCAGTTAGAAAAAGAAGGTGAGGTTTAGAGGAGGAGAGGTGGTGCTCAACAGGGTGAAAGTTAGAGGAAAGGCCACGAATGTTGCAGAAATGAAGAAGAAGAGAGTCAGACAGTGGTTCCATGCACCTTGAGTCGTCACATTCTACTACCTTCATTGTCCTTGATAATACCTTTTCCACTGTCCTGCCCTTGACCTTGCCTGTCTCTCTCTTGGCCTTACCATTACCGTTCTCACTCTCTTCTTGCCTTTGCTACTCTCATGTGCTCCTGCACCTGTTCCTGCATCTGATACTTCCCCTGTCTTCGTTCATCACACACATACATTGCTCTCCCTCTTCTGTGACCTCACCTTCCCACCACCAAAGCCACCTACCCAGGCCTCCCGCCTCTTCTGCCCCTGCTTCTGTCCCCGACCTTGATCTTGCTCACCCCTCCCTGGTTTTCCACTCCTCTTATTTTTGAACCACCAGTGTCCCCTGTCTTTGTCTACTTCCCTAGTCCCTGACTGTCTTACCCCTGCCTCGTGCCTGTCCCACACACTCGTCCCGGCCCTCACCGTATCACTACCAGTCCTTTACCTTACTCACGTGCTTGCTACAGCCCCTTTCCCAGCCACTGCCTGCCTCGTATCTTAACCCTCCTAATTCCACCCCTCTAATCCTCTACTCTGCTTTGTGCCTTCCCTGCCTCACAATTCTGTCCCTGCATTCCTCTCGTGGCCTTCCCTAACCTCTCTGTGCACCTATCGCAGCCTCCCCTTCCTCCTGCCTCTCCAATTGCCATTACCCTTGTCAGTCTTGCCGCTTGTATTCAACTTGCCTTCCCTACTGCCCCAGTTCCATGTATATTCCTGCTTGCCTTATTGCCTTGCCTAATGCCTGCCGCAGCCTGCCCTTCTCCTCCCCTTGCCTTCCACGTTCCGTCTCAATCATCATCATCAACCTGACTTTGTCATCTACATGAGTGGCCTCTTATCCATGGTAATAACTTGTCATCCATAATTCCCTCCTGTCATACATAGCAGTCTTAAGTAATACTCTTTCATTTAAAAGTATACTGAGCTAAAAGTTTATTCTTACCGCCATAAAATATGAATCTGTTTAAGTTTAGCGTGTCTGTCACAGCCTGTTCCTGATAATAATCATAAGCCTGTCAACCCACACAAACTCTGATCATTCTATATACAGCTTTTCTGTGCTTTTGTTAACCATTCAAAACTTATGTATACTGTAACTAACTTCTTTCACAACTTATTCATACTGTCACCAACTTAATATCAAATTTCCTGTCAGTAATTTGTTTATAAACCTACTTATGCCATCACAACGTCCATTTTTAACATTTTCATTCCAACACTTAACTTTATACAACTTTAAGTCACCACCAACTTATTTTCAACTTTGCATATCACCAACTTTATGCAATTTGTTCTTACTTTCATAGACTTCAATCGGTAACTTTTCCTTACCGTCCCTAATCTGACTCTTCCGTTGCGGGACCTACGAGTATCTTATAACTTCTGTCTTGTCAATGAACTGGTAATAACATCCATGAGTTGCTTATGTCTCTGTCAGAACCCTTCATTGCCCCATATAATTACCCTGTCAGCAATCCAGCGAAAGTCAAACCTACCCTGCTATTCCATTAACTCTGCTATGTATACACAATATCCTGCCTCACCAATTTTCTTCCCCACAATAAACCCATACCATTGTGTCTTACTGTACAATTACCGGTTCAGCTACCTCGCTCTCCAGCTACCCTGTCGCCAATCCATCCTACCATTAAACTGACCCGAAATTAAACCACACTATAATTGACCTTCTCTGCCATACACCACCTCGATACCGAATCTCTCAACCCTACAAGGCTCCCCCATCCTCTCTTAAAATGGCGTTAAGGAGAGGGTAGAACAGATGCAATATGGCACAGGCAATGAAACAGAAGATAATGGTAGGTCACGGTGCTATGTTGAAGAAGGGAAGGATACATACAAATAAAGACAGAGAAGCAGAAAATATTATAAACAGAGATATGGTACGGGAGAGTGGGAAAGATTGAGGATACAGACAATGGAATAGAAGGTACTGATAGGAGACACTAAAGCACATATAAACTGAAGGTAACAGAGGACAGCGGAGTGGTGAAGGAGGGTAGGAATGATACAAGGAACAGACCGTGAAACAGAAGACAGTAGTAGAAGACAGTGGCGCGGTGTAGGATTTGTTATACGGTTGTTGTGGATAGGCGTTAAGTTGGAAGTATCTACCCACAAATTCATAACCTGTCGTGAGGATCGAACTCACGGCATAACGTCCTTCAAACACAAGGCCAGTACCAAACCGACCAAGCCACGGAGCCGCCACCTTCCCTTAACCCAGTTGTACATATCAGGAGCCAACAGTCCCACGGCAGCATTGTGTCCTACCTTCCATGGTGCTCATTCCTCCCAGAACGTCAGAGAGTATTAGTCCTTGTCATTCTACTGTGTGTCTGGTACACACAGGTGGTAGGAGGACGGATCAAGCGTTTCCAGGACGAGATTCTGAGAAAAAGGTTGAAATGATGTTGCGCGTTGTGGTGTGGTGAAGCGCTGTGTGATGTGGTGTGGTGTTGGAGATTTTAGTGGCCCTCCCAGCATGGTTTGGTTTGATGCTATGTATGGTTTGGTGATTTCAGTGCCCCAGTGCGCAGTGATCCTTTCAGTATGGTGTGGTGTAGTGTGGTGAGGTGTGATGACTTCAATGGTATCATATGCAGGGATCTTGCTGGCATGGTGTGCCGTGGCGTAGATTTGTGTGTGGTGTGGTGTAGTTTAGTGTGGTGTGGTGTGTGGTGTGGCGTAGTTTAATGTGGTGTGGCTTGATGTGGTGACTGTGGTTGCCCTATTTGCAACCACCCTCCCAGCGTGGTGAGACGAGATGAGGTGTGGTGATCAGTGTGGTGACGTGAGTGACCCCGTATGCAGCAACCTTACCCTGCCAGCGTGGCCTGGTGTGGCCTGAGCCAGGACAGCGTGAGGCATCTTAAATACTGTACCCCCACTCCCACCCTATTATTACGACGGTAATGGAAGGATTACCTCAGCCAGGAACAACACTTGCAGGCTTTGTACCAGAAAACTTAAGGTTATATGGTTTATTTTAAACAATACTATTGCATAACCAGATTTCCACATTTCAGTCAATATGTAGCTGTTAAGTGGCGAACCTGATTTTTGTTCTTCAGTAAAGAGGCGAACCAAATGACATTTGTGACTTGAATTATTCGGAATTTTGTATTACAGAATTTTCATTAATTCAGGGATGTTTTAAAACCCCGTATTAGAAAGAACAGCTATAGTGTGTGCATATTTAACACTTTCCTTAACCAAATTGTCCATTTTACAAACGGAAGGCTAAATAATATTCCGTTTTGTTTCGATGAACATACTCTCAAAGCTCGAGCAGGTTCAGATTAGTGGCGCATCGTCTGAACTTTTAATGTGATGAATTTTTCATTCATAACTATATGAAGACCCAAAAATTTCCCAGTCACTTAAATATGAACACATCTATTTTTCCTTGTCCTTCATCTTAGTAAATATTCCACATCAGAGGTTAGCCGGATACACTCATTATTACAAACCTACACGACGCTAATTCACAAGTATTCTCGTGTGGAACTAATTCAGCGTGAAGCCTCGGAAGCATTATCGTGTTGCTCACCCCACACCACCTGACTCTTTCAGCTTGAAAAACGCTGTGATGTTAATGTCTGTATCATACTGCTTGAGATGCAGCTGTTTATGTGACTGCTTTTACCTGTTTCGCTTCGGCGGTGTTTTTTTTTAGGTTACTTCCTCTGCCACATGACGATTTTACAAACGTACAATAACTCCCCAGTTAATAACATTTTGCGGTAGCATCCATGAAGAAAGACATAACTACTATAAATGCCTGTATCTTATTCGTGAAGTTGTAGTTGTGTTTATTTATTTATTTTTTTTTTATACAGAAAAAGAGTAAATGAAAAAGTGAATGCTGTAGTTAATGTGAAGCAGGCCTTTGAGCCAGCACAGGTAATCCCGTCCATCACACAGATGACACTTCCGACCCCGACACACGGGTGGAGAGTGCGTCAGGTGGCAGCCATTTGTGGTGTGACCCCGGTCTGCTGACACAGAGGCAGTGCTGACCCGACCCACCCTAATGCTCACCCTCTCTCCCCTCTGCCCATCTGTACTGCTGTCTGAACTCCACCTCCCCCCCAACCCTCCACCCATCTAGGCAATACAATGCACCAAATAAAAGCCTCAGCAACGCAACAACACTATGCCAATTAATATGAGCACTACTACAGTTACGGTATTCGTACTTCTTTACCTGCGTCGTGACATGCCTGGTAAGCGAGAAATGTGCATGCTTGCTTTCTTGTTCCTTTTGATTCACTTGAAGAAAGTCTTGAGAAAAGTTGCACGCAGTGATGATGGTTCTTGCATGGGGGATGCTGTTGGTGGTGGTAAAACTTGTAACAGAAGTGTGATGTTGGAGGGTGGTAAAATGGTGGATGGATGAGTGAGTAAGGCAAGACGGACTGGACGGGTGGTGGTGGGTGTGGTAGAGATGTATTGCACCCCGTGATTATGGGCGTTTTGGATTGGCCTGTGTGGACGCGACGATGGTTTACTTCAAATATTTCCCCAATAATGACAGTAATAATAATAGCAACAACAAAAACAGTCAGAACACACCGCTTCAGTATATCCGACTTTTCATGAACATGGAAAAAACTACGAGACAGGCTATATTCTACCAGAGTGCAGCTGTAAGGCAGAGTTTAGGTATGTTAGTTGCCCCTAAATTATTGCTAACGTCACATAAGGTGGCGCAGTCTTCACGGCAAGTTTTCTATGGTGCTTCATATAAAAGCTTTCATTTCTTCCCTGTGCATAGCTTTTGCCTGAGCCTCACTTCACCCTTATTTTCCAGTAGCCACTTACTGCACTGGTTTACCCCGGATTTTCTACATTCTCCCTGAATTTTCTTGTACTATGCGGTGTTGTGATATTAGGATTGACAGTGGCCAGGATTATAGTTACAATGAGTGATAATAGCAGTGACAGTGGCCAGGATTATACTGTGTTTATAATGAGTGATAATAGCAGTGACAGTGGCCAGGATTATACGGTGTTTATAATGAGTGATAATAGCAGTGACAGTGGCCTGGATTATACGGTGTTATAATGAGTGATACTAGCAGTGACAGTGGCCAGGATTATACGGTGTTATAATGAGTGATAATAGCAGTGACAGTCGCCAGGATTATACGGTGTTTAAAATGAGTGATAATAGCAGTGACAGTGGCCAGGATTATACGGTGTTTATAATGAGTGATATTAGCAGTGACAGTGGCTAGGATTATACGGTGTTTATGAGTGATAACAGCAGTGACAGTGGCCAGGATTATACGGCGTTATAATGAGTGATAATAACAGTAACAGTGACCAGGATTACATGGTGTTTATGAGTGGTAATAGCAGAGACAGCGACCGGGATTATCCAGTGATATAACAACAGTGACAGTGACCAGGATTATACGTTATTACAATGGGTGATGTTAGTGACAACAACCAAGATTATATGGCGGTAATAAAAGTGGCAGTGGCCTGTTTTATAGTTAAATGAATAGTAATAGCATTGACAGTAGCGTGGATTATAGTAAAAATGAGTGACAACAGCGGTGACAGGGACCAGGATTATCTAGTGTTATAAAAACTGTGACAGTGACCAGGATTATACGATATTATAATGAGTGATGTTAGTGACAACAACCCGGATTATACGGTGATAAAAGTGACAGTGGCCTGTTTTATAGTTAAATGAGTAGTATTAGCAGTGACAGTAGAGTGGGTTATAGTTAAAATGAGTAACAATAGCAGTGACAGTGACCAGGTAGCAATTATAGCGGTGTTATTTATCAGAAAGTTTTTGGTGGTTCTCATGGCTGTATCATTAGTTACAGCTTTGAGTACTGTTACATTGTGTGTGATATGTGCTGTGCCGTTCCCCCTTCTGCAACATTCACGGGTTACGTGGGTGACGGATTTGTACTGTGGTGGAAAGTTGTCAGTCATGGGACGAGGTCAGTGACAAACCAGATATTAATAACAAGACGCGGTGCCAAGGCTAAGCAAACCCATCCCCTGCAGTCATTTTAGTGCCGATGTATAAACATAACACGATATCTAGTCAAAGATGTCACATATCGAATATGGAGTAAATCTGGTGAAAATTGATTATTTTACTCCCATTTGAAATTTCAGGCCCGACTCACCTGACATTGACCCCCCTACGGTCAACCGGGGGGTGACCCCCCTGATGTAATGAAACATGTTATAGGATGCAGATTTGAAAGATGCACCTTTAGGTTTTGGTTTCATGTCTATATGATGAAACTGAAAGGAGTTATGGCGAAAAACTGATTTTTACCCGTTCCCGCTTCTTTTCATTTGGGGGCCTGCAGCCTGGGCCTTGCTTCTTTTTGGCCCCAAATTTAATCAGGTGATCAGATTGTCATAGCCCATCATCCCTGTAATTTTAGTCAAAATCGCACAGGCAGTTATCGCATAAGATTGTTAA
Source organism: Coenobita brevimanus (assembly GCF_032717465.1). Lineage (NCBI taxonomy): Eukaryota > Metazoa > Arthropoda > Malacostraca > Decapoda > Coenobitidae > Coenobita > Coenobita brevimanus. The sequence continues at coordinate 16,635,975 of NC_137067.1, read as the reverse complement.
CGGACAGACAAACAAACAAACAAACAGATAAACTGAGTGAAACGATACCCTTCCCCGAGCCTCTCCAGGGCGGGGACGGGTAATAATCCGCAGAAAAGTTGGTGATGAACGAAAATAGATTGTGTTGCTGCAGTGTAGAAGTTTCCCATCAGTGTCTGAGGATTACTGACGATAGAATAGCCCCACAGAAAGTATACTGTATTGCACTTCATGTCAGTGCATTATTGCAATATGTGAGTGGACTGGGATAAGTGTTGGGAACCACATAGCCGGTCATATTACCAGCATTTGTTTTGCGTTGACTTGAGTGTCCTCTCTCAGCGGAAACTCGTAACTATTGTACCAAGACTGTATATATAAAGATGCTAGGTAAAGCTGAAGAGCCGAAGTGGAAATAGCCATGAAGTAGAATAATACAGCCACAGCAGCGGTGGGAAAGGAGGTGGACCCCAGGGATAATGTGATGTGCTACGGTTGCGTCCACTTGGTTGGTGTGTGTTCATGTTTTAAACATTTTCTTATACTTACCATACAGGTACTACATAATGGTGCCACATAAGAGATGAATAACGAGATTTTTTCTTGTAGTATAAGTCTGAGAGTCTTACATTAGCCATCAATATTGTCATCTTGTTCATTATAATTCGTTAAGTGGTTAAGGAAGCAAGCTACGGTGAATCAAACTTCATTTTCTTCAAACGATATACTGGTGGGTTCGCGGATATTCAACCCAGTGTTACTACAACATCCGTGTTCTGGTGTTCACACGTTTTCCTAGAATATCGTTTTCGCAAATAGGACAAGAAAAACCATATTACTTTAGGCTACTTTAATAACTAGAAAGCACAGAGAACGCATACCTCCGCCAATGCCATTGAAGGATTCGGATCCGCCCCAAAATGTAATCATTTTTTTTTTTTTTGGCCCGTGACCCACCATTCCACAAAATTTCATTGAAATTCATTGAGAGCTTTGGGAGATATCGTGTGGACAAACAAACAAACACACAGACAAACATAGGTGAATACATAACCTCCTCAACTTCGTTGGGGGAGGTAATGATGAAATTTTATTTACAACCGTTCCAATAGTGCGAGTATTTGTATGTGTGCTAAACACACACACACACACACACACACACACACACACACACACACACACACACACACACACACACACAAATGTATACCATACCGTATATAATATCAGGAAACAGTTATCATTAGTCCTGTAATATGAACTCATCCATCAATTCACTCATATGAGAAAGTAAGGTATATATTAGAAAAGTTAGTGAACAATAATGATCGTGGTTATTGAAGCGGTAGGAAATGTATAGATCAGATATTTATAGCAAACTTTAGGCCATATGATGAAACCCGATGGACGGGATAATGGAAGATGATCCCTAACATATACACGATGTGATAAAATTTCCAAATGTGTCAGATTTACTATGATGGCAGCAAATTTTATGTACTCTTGGACGATATGGAATAAGACAAGCGTCTGTGATGCTCGATCCATCAACCCGTACACATACTTTTCACTTCTCATAGAACTTTTTCTTTATATATATATATATATATATATATATAATATTTCAGGTGTTTTCTTTTAGCCTAATATGAACGTTGTACAACACCTTACATTATCCCTTATATGCTGATGTAACATACAACGCAAGGTTCATTTCCCATGCATTGTTTGATGTGTTACTTTTAATATTCTATACACATATTCTAACCACTCCAGAAACATCCATTGTCATCACTCACCAAATCATTTTTCAGTCATTATGCTTTTTCCCAGTAAACTATTATTTCTTTCTTTTTAAATATTACCTCACCCACCAAACACTAGTACAGTGGTTTCCAACCTTTTCTAATTCTGCCCCCCCCCCTCACTGAATGACGCGTTCCTGCGCCCCCCTTCCTCAAATACTGTATTTTACTGTCATAGTTGGCACATGTCAATAAATATCATAGATTCTTAATCTCTGAAATTGTTTGAAATTGTTTGTGTGGGGCGGGCCCCCAAGGGGGGCGCGCCCCACAGGTTGGAAACCACTGCACTAGTATTAGCCCTTCTCCCTCCACCATCATACCTGTATGACTCCGACCTCCTCACCCCCTCACACTCGGCTCAAGCTCCCTTCAGTCTCCTCTGTCTTTCTTAACCTAACGTAACTGACTCCTCTCTCTTCCTAAGTCTCGTCCTCTGAGTACGTTATCACCTCCCTCTACACTTTTCCCCAGCTAGTGCAGCAGATGTCACCTACTGGATAGAGTTTGTTTCCCCCTCCCCCCCGCCTCGGTCCTCTCGGCAGCACAACTGGACACTTAGATTTAAACCAGCTACAGCGGGTCGTATTCAAGGGAAAGACTGACACTGTAGTAATCGATTATCTGCCTTAACCTTGGTTCAAAACATAAGCTTTAATTCAAGTCTTAATTGTACCTGAAATCACTTTTTTCCTCATTTAATCATCTTATCTGTTTTCCTACCGGCATGGCTTTTCTTCTACTTACCTTCTACCCCGCCATGTATACCTTACTTCCCTACCTTTCTCGTCAACAAGGTGGAGGTAGGTCCCTCGTACCATATCCATCTCCTAATTTCCTGCCAACATTTACTGACAGGTAAACCCATTATGACACTTGTTTACGTTAAGAGTATGATCGTCAGGGCGGGCAGACGGCCTACACCAATCACCCCGCCTGTCTGCTGTTTTGCTTGTCACCTGACCCTACTCTTCCTTGTCACTCTCTACTTAGAGCTTCTCACTGCAGTCATTGATGCTCATGGGGGAGGCGGTGGCTCAATCGGTAGAGAGGTAGCCTGCAGTCCTGACGGACCCAGGTTCGAATCCCGGCTGGGGCAGGGAACAGTTTAAGGATTTGAATTTCATTAAATCAGGCTTTACTGATCTACCAGTAGACCCGCCGACATGTCGTAAAAATACCCTCGCTAATACCAATACACCAGTCCTGCATGAGACAGCCCTAGCATGTATTCAATATGGACGGTGGGTGTTAGCGCCGAAGTGGTGACATGTAGAGGTGTATGGTATGTAGGAGGACTGCTGGGCCTTGATAGCAGGCTGTGAAGCCTATGCCCAGAGTCGGACACATAAAAAAAAAAAAAAAAAAAAGTAAGCATGATGAATTGTTTCCCTTAAACAACTAACAAAATAGATCCAACCACATACACTCACTCAGTTCCAAGGTCTTCTATCATATGCCCATATGAACACTAGCACTACAGTGTCACCCCATCCCCCTTTTTTCGTCTCATTACCCATTGATGCAAATATCTTTTTCTTTTTTTTTAGTCTTTAGCGATGGGAAAAGCTCCTTATTTTATTTTAATTTTTCTGATAGCCGTCTTTGTAATGTACCAAGAAATTTCTATTCATTCTGTAATATGGACACAAAAACCTCACCCTGTAATCGAAGTTTGCACTTATTAAAGTAAGATAATGCGTAATACACTTTTAGAAACACGTGCTAGGACCCGATCTACTATTCTACTACAAATACACTGTTGTATAAGTTTTAGTTGATTGCTGACAGTACTTTCTAATGCCCTCTATGTGTTAATGATCGTTTTCATTATTTAATTTTTCTTGGCTTCCGATAGTTTTCCCATAGTAAGTAAAGTAATTTACCTTTGTTTTGATTTGCAGTTGTCTAACTTGTTGCAAAATGTCAAAATATCTCCTTGAAGGCTGTTGGTCTCTTGCTGGTTAAGTAGCTGTCGTATATTTGCCATAATCAGAGTTACTGCTAGAGACTACAGCACATAAAATGTTTATTTATAATTAATAAGAAGGGACCGACGAATAAGATCTAAGGTACATCGCCAGGAGATTTTCCTTCACGTAAGTGAACTTGACACACGCTTCCTTTGCTCTTCTGTCTCATCGTAACCTTTCAGCTGCTCGGTTCACTTGACTTGTCCATCACACACACTGTGCGAATCTGTCTCTCTGTCTCCATCCCTGCCCTTCCTTTGGCTGGACCTCCGTGTGTTTGCCTGCCACCCGCTTGTCAATTAGTCCGTCTTTTTATCTCGGTATGTGTGTATAGTGGACCTGTGAGACGATGCGTGGGATGGCTAGGGACTGTTGGGGTGGAGAGCAGACGGGCGTAGAGGGGCGGCGAAGATACGAGTGAAATAAACGGCGAAGCTAGAAAGTTGTGGAGACACTTAGCTCACCCATTTCAGGGAACTAGAAGTAAGAACGTTGCGCATTGATGGTTTCTTCTGAGCCTCAGAGCACTAAAGGAACCAGTTTAGCTTTACTGCCCCCAAAACAAGCAGACATACAGAACAAACCGAGGATATATACTGTATAGTAAATACGGTGCCATGAGATTTTTTTTTTTTTTTTTTAAATACACCCTTGACATAACCTGCACCATGCGTCTTCATTCTACTACTATATTCGCTTCATCCGCTATGCTTTCCCTCTCTGCCCCTTTGCATTGCTATTACAGCCATGATTCCTGAAAATGAAAAAGTTTAGCTGCTGAGTTCAGTCACCATTCCAGGGAAGTTCCGTGGGAGAGAAACTAATTTGTTTATTTTGTTACGAGATTCCCAAGTCATTATTCTTCCTCTCGCGCACAAACTAGACTCACCTCATGCTGTTAGATACAAGCAATTCCTTTCTTCTCTTTTTTCTTTATAGTAACTGAAATCCCATGAGTTTAGTAGCAGAACAGACTTAAAAACAAAGTCCCAAACTCATTTCATCTTCCCAGCTAGACAAAGTAAGCTATTCTTTTCTGCTTGCTGGTACTCATTTATGATGCTGAAAGTAAATAAGCAAAGTGGTAGTAGACTAAGAACTGGGATAGGTCTTAAACTGTCACACATCGCCTCACGAGTAAATATCTTGCCCCAACCCTGCTCAGGTAACACAACCTGTCTCATTACCTGCATAAGAAAGCACCCTCGTTAGCCCTGTGGATATGATTTCATATGAGCTCCCTGGCCTAGCGACGTGAAGCTGCAGCAACACGCAGACGGCTCATGCCAGTCCCACCTATAGTTTTGGGGATGAGAAAATTATATGATAATTTTTCTGATGTGTTTGTTGTGCCACTCCTGCTCGATCTCAACTTCCTCATTATCTCCCTTTCACCCTCTTGTAAAAATTATGCGATAATGTCTAATACAGTGGTTCTTAGTTGGGGGTTCCATGAGTCCCTAGGGGTTCACAAGAGGTATACGTGTTGATTCACTGTGTGACAGCAAACATGTCACTGAGGTAAGTTACGTTCACAACAGCTGCATCGCTGCCAACTTGTTCACTCAGATTGAGCCATACTTGCATTATGACACAAAAATAACTTTGCTGACGGACTATGTTATAAGTATGGGTTCATTTCAGGAGAATAGTTTGGTAGGGTACAGTAGATGTACTAAATATAGATATCACAGTTGTTGTTACCTGTAGCAGTTAAGACAAATTTGAGGGTTGAAAAAGACCTATTAGTTTACGATACAAAGACGAAGACACCCCAAACTAAAAGCCAGAATAGTCCTAATTTGTTGCTTACAAGGAAAACTGATCAAAAGAAAGCCAAATTCAAGACGCGTTTATTATCTGGTGCCCGAACATACTGCACTTGTAAAATGAGAAGTCATAAAGAGGAGGGCAGACCATCCTATTCCAAAGCCACGACATAGCGCAGAAAAGACTGTTAGTCCCCGATAACTCTCGTATTAGAGAAATGGACAGTAAATTTAGAAGTCGCTTACATAAGTGTTGCATGCCCTCCTTAAAAGGAGAGTTATTCAGATAAAGACTTCAGAAATAGTTTCATCATGCCAGCGTAATACTGAAAATCTAGTGATGTAACACGGATGAACACACACAAATAAACTAATAATAAACATGCTGGCACACACACACACACACACACACACACACACACACACACACACACACACACACACACACACGCACGCACACACACACACACACACACACACACACACACACACACACACACACACACACACACACACACACACACACACACACAAACGAAAATCACCACTTACCCCACTCGCACACCAAAGTTCATTTTCCACAAATTAAGCTGTATATACAAAGACTCTGGTTAGTTTATCTACAATTAGGCACAAACAGTTAGAGGAATTATAGCTATCCCACATACTGTACAGATGTTGTATTTATTGACAGGTTACTACATATTCGGCGTGATCCAGACCTGTTCATATATTTGAAAAACGCACTTTTAGTGGCTGAGTATAATTACATCATGTGATAAACTTGCTCAATAGTAAAATCAAAACTCAAACTCCCACTTTTAACTTGTGACCTCATTACTAAGCCTAATTTCTATTATACTACTCACACACAGCATATGATAAACCAGATAATGGAAGCACATACAATTCACTCCACATGCACTCGAGCAAAAGCTAAGCTTGTTTTGTGGTTTACCTCTGACCGCCTGACCGCTTACCACACCTGACGAAGGAGAAAACAGCACATCGTTTGATAGGATTAAATTTAGCCAGGGGAAACAAATTTGGTAGAGAGACAAGGAAAGCAATTAAGTTCCATATTTCTTCAGCGTTTTGGACCAAAGCTCATTTTCACAGTGGGTCTAAAAGTCAGCTCTGTGTTTCCGCGCACTTGATAAAATGACCAACATAGATTTTTTTTTTTTTCTTATATTTCCCTCTCACTCAGCGGACCCAGTTGTCATTAGGAAATCAAGCACATAAGCAGGAAAATACCTTGATGCGTTAACTGTAGGGTGATTATGTGAAACTGTAAATAAACAGTACGGTACTCAGTAAGAAACATTTATAAACAAGACCTAGGAATTACACTAACAAGGAATAACGGTATCCACGGATTGAACTAGGCACGACATGCTTGGAGTAATTATATGGTTAAAGCGCAGCTTACTGGGAATTTCAACAATAATAATATATATTTATGACAGGGGAAAAACTAGGTTCCGTGCGGTATACTTGTGGTTATTATTCGTTATTTACTCACGCAGAACTACAAATAAACCCCTCACAGCGTACAATTTTGTAACGAAGAGCTCAGCGGTCAACACAAAGAAGAAAATTAGCAAGGTAGGGAACTAATTACAGCATGCTTGGGCTGGCTGTATGTTTTTTGTTCATTTGAATATTTAAGTAAGCAACACAGCGTGAGAGCTTTGTAATGAAGAAGTGGGCATAATAACGCAAACACCTTTGTCCGAACCACACCCACTCAGGCCCAGACCCACTCTTTCCACAACCAGGCTTCATTTATGTTCATGCAGGTGATCCTTAGTGCCGATGAGGAGGAAGGGGAAAAAAGCAGAACAAGGAGATAACACGCATTTTTCGGACTTGAGTAATGGTGGTCTTTAGCGTATAACTCTGGGGTCATTTGCTTTTTCAGTACCCGCCCTTCTCTCACAATTCGCGATAATATTCATGTGCCTCCTCTGGATGACAACAATGAGAGCCAGGTAAGAGACGCATTCATAACCTCGTAGTCTTTTTTTATACTAAACTCTTGCGGCCCAACTGACGTGCCTTCAGGTCTGCACAATGCAATTCACTGCCATTTTTGTCCTAGTGAGTTGAGATGGAGGGAGTGAGGGGTTCGAGGCTGAGGTAAAATGAGAGGAAAAGGAGTGACGTACTATATATACGGAGGAAATGAAGGAAGGCGTGGAGGGATGGAGGAGAATGGAAGAATTGGAGGAGAATAAGGAATTTCGTAAGTGAATTAGAAATCTGAAACAATATCACGGAAGTGATGAAACGAATAGAAATTGCAGCCATAAATGAGAAGGAAGAGGGGCAGATATGAAAGTAGGTACAAAAGTACATGAGGGAGAATTTCTCTTACCATCACATTGTGAGCTGTTTGCAAAAAATAAATTCATTAATTAATTAATAAATAAGATAAAGAAAAAATAAGAAATTGGAATTCTAAAGGTGAAACCATAAAGATGCAGGTAAAGTATCGTGCTACGAAAGCCTTTCAAACTCTGCTGCTTTTACTGACAATTCTTTCTTCCTCCTCGTATCCTCCCCCCCTCCTCCTTCCTCCTTTTCTCACCCACTTATCTTCTTGGCTTATCCCTCATCCCACTCCACCATTCATTTCTTCCTTGTCTTCTCGTCTTCTCTTGACATTCATCCTTACTTTTCTTGGTTCCTCCACTGGTCTTTGCTGTCCCTATATTAATTCTCGCAATTTAATGGGGTCAGCCAGTGTTAAGCACACATTCTCCTCTCTAACTTTCTTAGATTGTTTCGTCCCCCTCATCCTTCACTTTCCTTCATCACCCTATTCACATCTTCCACTCCTTCATCACCCTGTTCCCTTCTTCCACCCCTTCACCCTGTTCTCGTTTTCCACACCCTCCTTCCCTATCTTCTTGAACACATCCTTTCTTCCTTTCTCACTTCCCCCGCCCCCCTCGTCACCCCTGGTCAGCAGATACAGGTACAGGTTTGGTGGCAAACATACTACGACAACAACGCTGGACTAATGACGACAGCCACAACCACAAATCTTTTTCTTGGTTTGACCCTGACCCTTCACACTGTCTACCTTTTTGTCCCATCACCTCACACTATTTCTCTCCTGCATTTTTCACGTTTCCTCCCACTATCCCCTTTCTTCCCCCTCTCTCCGTTCTTCCCCCTTTCCCCATTCTTTCCCCTGTCCCCATTCTTCCCCATCTCCCCAATCTTCCCCCTCTCCCCATTCTTCCCCCTCTCCCCACTTTTCGTACTCTCCCCATTCTTTCCACTCTCCCCACTCTTCGTAGTCTCCCCATTCTTTCTTCTCACCACTTTCTTCCTTCACTTCCATGGGCACAGGTGAAAGCAGCCAGACAGTCCACAACAAATTCCTGGGTGGAAGTAATTAAGGTGTGTACAGACGAGGACAAAAGTTCGTCCACTTCATCTGCTTCACACTTAGGGCATGTCCGTCACCTTCCTTCCTGACGCATCCTTACCTAGAGAATCAGCCACTGGCAGAGAAACATTGACCTCCCTTAGTTCAGGAATATTAGTCAGCAGAGGAAAGTGACAAGTGGAAAATTAGACAGACTTTTGCCCCCGACTATTCAAGACAGCCCCGTCCACCAGTTAGCCAAGCTGTGTAAGTGTTGTCGTTTGTCTTGGTCATTAGCAACGTCACTCTCCTGTTTTCCTTCTCTCGTTGACCCTAATTCCATCATACACTGCCTCACTAATTTTCCTTTTCATTCTTCCGGTAACTGCTTGTCATTTATTTAATATTATACACGCTCGCGAAGCGAGAGCAGGTGCTGTGTTTTGATCGGCATATCTGTCTCTGTCTGTCATTCTGTTTGTCTGTTTGTCTGTCTGTACGTCCATGTACGTGTTCTGTGCATGTGCACGCGCGCTTGTGTAGCCAACAAACTGAATGGTACTCTATATTCCTGCTACTAAATGTCTTATTACATCTAATTACCCCAGTCATTACCAACCCTACCGTTTTATTTTCCAGCATCCTTGGGATCAAGTAGAGAGTTACTGGAGCTCAAAAAAAGGCATACCGTAGCAATTCTCGCTTTCAGTTGTATAGGAATTTTTTCTTTGTTTTATATTTAGAATCTTTATATAAAAACTCTACAATTCCTGGGAATTAATCGTAGTGAATTCCATGCATAAATATAAAAAAAATGATACATAAAAGTACTCAGAAAAAAAACTGTCTACATAGAAAGAATATCCAGTAAACCCTTTACTTCCTATCCCTGCCTCACCTAGTCCTGCCTCATCACTCCTATCTCCCCTTTTCATGCCTGATCCTGTGTCACACCACACCTCCCTTTCTATCCCTGCCTGTCCTGGTCCCGCCTCATACTCCTCTCTGCCTATTCCTGCTTTTAGTGGTCTTGCCTCACATTACTCCTCTCTGCCTATCTCTGTTTGTCCTGGTACTGCCTCACACTACTCATCTCTGTACTGTATGCTTGTCCTGCTCCTGCCTCGCACTGCTCATCTCTGTCTGTCACACTACCTCACTTTGCCTCCTGCCTCAGACTACCCCTTTTTTGATCACCCCTACTGCTGCTGGTCCTGCCTCACCCTACCTGCCTTGCCCTATCCTTATCTCTCTTGGTCCTGACTCAAAGTACTTCGCTCTTTATTTCCCTTCCCCTTACCTGATGCTGCCTTGAGCTGCATGAGCTACATCCCTCGCCACATCCATCAGATTCAATACATCATTCATTGTGCATTTACCTAATGAGTCTAGGTCAGCTCCACAATTTATGAGTAAGTTGTGGTTCCCTGAAATTCTATGAGCGTTAGCTGTGAGGTGGAACTGGGCCTCCTTGGTTAGTAGATAAGTCGACTCCATTCTGACTTCACTTAGCTATCAACTGAGCTTTGAGATTTGGGAATCTTCTTCAGGTTAGGAAAAACAAAAAATTTCCCTGGTTAACTAGCTATCAATCCCTGAGCCTCCTGTCATGCTTAATCACCCTCCCAGCCATTCTTAGTCCCTTAACGCTCTGGTGAACAGCGGGCGAGTGAGTAGGCTAATCATGTAATGTGACCCTGACCAATGGTGCGTATTCTGACAAGCTGCTCTCACGCTGCCCTCACTGCCCTCCCTCATTCATACAACAGACGGTAATGACGGTGCACTGAGTTATTCCCGGACTTGGCGTATTTTTTATATGATTACTGCACAACATGCGATGAGGTTTACTGTTTTGATCGTCTTTCGTACTGTATTCTTAAAAGTGAGAGCACAAAGGTGGCTCGGTAAGTGTGGCACCTGTCCTGCAATCAGATGACTCTCTGGTGTGGTGGGCTGCATCCCAGTGACTGCCATAATTTGTGTGGCGGACACTTACAAACTAACGCCTGTCCACAACAAACCAAAAACCAAACGTACTCAATCGTCTTAGGTTTCACCATTTTGTTCCATACATCTTTTGCCTCGGGTATTTCAGTGGCGTGTCAGAGGCTTATGGAAAAATACTGAAGCAAAT